>NW_005842886.1:52563-109866 GCF_000455745.1 Alligator sinensis
GGTCCATTCCCTGCGCCCCTGCAGACACACGCTTGCTGATGGAGGAAATTCTGGAGTGTACCCCGGTAGCCACCTCTGCCTCTCTGAGGACAAAACCCTTACTGTGACCCCTAGCAAAGAAGAAGGGTCCCATGCCATTGCTTCTGCCTCTCTTGGAGGGAGCGAGCCTCCCTACCATCAACCTTCTGATTGGGAAAGGACTGTAGAACAGAGCTACTAAGGCCCATGTGGTGGTGGGCTTCAAACAGTCTTCTCTGCGGTGTGCCCTGAGTATATGGTATTTGAAAGCTCTGTCCTTCCTGCGCCTTTCAGCACCAAGATGGCTGTTCCTCGTTATGGCAGCATTTCTTCCCCCACATGCACTGCTAGAACAGCCTGCTCCTCCATTCGGCAGCCTCTCCTCAGAAGAGCCCAATGACTCATTCTGAAGTCTTTTCAGAGAGCTGGTGTGCAAGTCCCACATGGAGATGTTCTGTGTCCATCATGACACAGGGCTTGGTGGGAAAGGAGGGCTAAAAAGCCATACAGGTTTTTTTCCAAGGACCCACTTAGCCAAAGGAGAAATATTCCTTATTTCTTTTCTATCCTTCAAGCTATGTGGCTTTGAATTTGGAGGAACAGAGAACACAGGTGAGTGTCAGGCACCATCAGGGGTGTGTAATTTCAGTTACTAGTAACAAGAAATGTGGCAACACTAGGCTGAAAATCTTATTTGGGCCCTAGTGAATGAGGTCTTGTTTATGTCAGTGAATTTGTGGGCATGCAACATGCTTAGATTGAGCCTGGTAATCTAAACCAAAATGAGAGAAACCTCCATTAATGGAAAGAATATTTGTGTAAGTCTTAATCCACAGGAGATGGAATGTACCCTGCTGGAAGACCGCTATGGCAGATGAAGCGACTATTTTGCATTTCTTCAGTCTTAAGGATGTTATGTATCTTGTGCATTGTTTTACTCTTGTGGTGAATATACAGTTCCCTAAGGGGCAGGCACATTGCACAGATAAGTTCAGGAGTGCAGTTCTATGCTAGTGGCAGCTAGTGTTGCCAGCACATTTTGAATCCCACTTTATTTTGGATCTTGGATAATGTTTTCTCTCCCTCTCTCTCTTCCTTTCAGCTCAGTTGCCTTTAAATCTCCCTACCTTTGTTCACTCCTCCCAAATTGCACACTTCCATTCATTTTAAAACTCTTTCCTTGAAGAATACAGTATTTTTCCTAGTGCTGTAACATGTTAACTGTAGTGTACATTGAACAGCTTATCTTCTAGAGACCCTTCAGAATTATTTGATGCCCACTGAGACCATATGTCAGTTTTTATTTTACTGGCAGTTACCAGTAAAGGGATAAATCCCATGGGTAGCTGAACTTAGAATCATAAAAATGTAGGGCTGGAAGGGACCTCAAGAGGTCATGTAGTCCAACCCCCTGCTCAAAACAGAACCATCCCCCAACTATATCATCCTAGCCAAGGCTTTGCCTAGTTGGGTCTTAAAAACCTCCAGGGATTGAGATTCCACAGCCTTTTGGGATAGCCTGTTCCAGTGCTTGACTACCCTCCTAGTTAGAGAGTTTTTCCTAATGTTTAATTTAAGCTTCCCTTGCTGCAACTTGAGACCATTGTTCCTTGTTCTGTTATCTGTTACACTTAGAACAGCTCAGCTCCATCCTCTTTCAAACCACTCTTCAGGTAGTTGAGGGCTGCTATAAAATCCCCCTTCAGTCTTCTCTTCTCGAGACTAACTAAGTCCAGTTCTCTCAGCCTTTCATAAGTCATGTCCCCAATCCCCCTAACTATTTTGTTGCTCTCCGCTGGACTCTCCAATTTGTCCACATCCTTTCTGTAGTGGGGGGGCCCAAAACTCAACATGGTACTCCATATGTGGCCTCACCAGTGCCAGTCTGCTGACAACACTCCTATTAATGCAGCCCAGTATGCCTTTAGCCTTCTTTGCAATAAGGGCAACACAGTTGGCTCATATTTAGCTTATTGTCCACTGTAACTGCCAGGTCCTTTTCTGAACAACTGCTGCTTAGCTTGGTCAGTCCCCAGCTTGTAATGGTGCATGGGATTGTTCTGTCTTAAGTGCAGGACCTTGCAGTTGTCCTTACTGAACATCATGAGATTTTTTTGGGGTGCGGTCCTCCAATTTATCTGGGTCTGTCTCAATCCTAGACCTCTCCTCCAGCATATTTACTACTCCTCCTACTTTGGTGTCATCTGCAAACTTGCTAAGGGTGTACTCCATCCCATCTTACGGGTCATTGATGAAGATACAGTTCCAGTTTTCCTCCTGCCCAGGCAGGGGGTCGGACTTGAAGATCTACAAGGTCCCTTCCGACCCTACTTCTATGATACTGAACAAAACCAGCCCCAGGACCAAGCTCTGGGGCAGTCCACTTGATATTGGCTACCAACAAAACATCAAGCCATTGATTACAAGCTCAACAATCCAGCCAGTTTTCTATTCACCTTACAGTTCTTTCATCCAACCTGTACTTCCTTAAGCTGCCCGACAAAGTTGCTTTTGTCTTTCTTCTTTTTCTTGTTGGTCTCTTTGTACAAGTGCATGGTAATTTTATTGAGCGACAGGAGGTTATTAAATTCAAAGTGCTCCCCCCAAAAGACATTGTCAGTTTTCAGTTTACAGGTAGTTCATGCGTAAAGAACATCATCCAGGCATAACTCACACAAGGACTTCTTGGCTGGCAGGTCCTGGGCTTCAATAATCCATAACTTTAACATATTCTCTACCCTTCCGCTGTTGTCCTGGAAAAGACACACAGAGAAAAAAGGTCAAGTAAAAAAAAACAAAACCCCAAAGGCATAAACAGAAAAAGCTGAGAAACAAGCTAATTATTTCCAATGTGCTGAACAAGCAGAGACTTAATTACGTTTTATTTTAAGGAAATACTGGCTCTTTGGAATCTGCATAATAATCCTGCTTATGTTAATTTATCAAATATCATAGTGCTCTTCATGTCTGTCTACCAGTGCCAATTAATATAAGGAATAAGGTAGATAAAACCCCTCCAAATTAAAAATGTAACATTGCCAGCTCTACTGCCAGGGGGTTCTCAACGAGAAATACCAAAAGCCCAGGAACGTGCCTTATCAATAATTAACGCCTCTTGCAAAACAGAAGTTGTATTATAGGTATTCATCCAACCTGTACTTCCTTAGTTGTGAGACTACATCGAAATCCTTGCGAAAGTCAAGGGATATCCTGATCACTGCTCTCCCCACATCTACAGAGCTAGTCATTTCATCGCAGAAGGAAATCAAATTGGTCAGGCATGACTTGCCCTGGGTGAATCAAACATCTTTTGATGCAGTAAATATTTGCAAAAGGTCATTCTCAGGGAGAGCTGCTTCCCCCCCACCACCTACTTTTCCCTTCTTTTAAAATTCATCCCAGGTTACTTGTTCATATGTAGAAATCAATAGAACTCCTAACCATGGCTCATACAGGGGCAGATTCTCTCTCCCTTACTTTTCAGGTAGACTCATTGTTTTCTAAGAGACTTATTTTGCTGTGGAGTACTATTCAGTTTGACTAGAATTGGCAGAATCTTCCATCTCAATATTATTTAATCTGACCCTGGGCAGCTCCATGTTTTTGGTCACACACAAGTGGCTTTTCCCATAGTGACCAAGATGACAGAAGAAAGAGGCAAAGGAATATGGTAATGACATACGTGTGTGAGAACACCTTCCTGAGAATTGAAATAACTTTCTAATGAGTTGTACTGGATCATAACCATGCTTGAGATTCCTATACAGATGGAAGCTTCTCCAGCTGACTGTTGTGCTGTAGAATCACTGTCTGCAGGAGAGAGAATAAATAGAAGCGAAGGAATCATGTTACAAAATCTGTATGGTGTTGACAGATCCAAGTGCAGAGTTGTACTTCTCTAGGGCTACACTGGTAAAATATTTTACTGCCGCAGATTCTGTGATTTTATCCTGTAAACAGGATTCCAGCTTTTTGACTCCTAAGCAGTTTTTCTTAAGCAATGGGCAGTCAACCAGTTAATCCCCTAGGAAAAAATTGAAGTAAGCTTTTCTGAAGTGTGGTTAATGGGGGGAGTCTTTGTTAAGTATTAGTAGTTTGGGGTAGTTAATGTAGTGCTTTGGAAATGTATCATACTTGCTGCCATTCTGCTTACTTTTCACCCTTTTAGATGAAGTTTGCTTGGTAGCATTTGTACCCAAGTGTGACAGGGGGCAACTCTCAGGGCTGGGTCCTGTGCCAGCCCACCCACGTGTCTCTATGGGGTAATCTGCCCTGTCTTTCCTGCCACAACTTTACTATTCCCATAAATGGATGGTAAAACATAGGAGACTGCCCATTACATGCCCCAATGCCAGGGGGTGCTATCTGTGGCTCCGACCTGCACTACACCACAGCCCGTGACTCGCAGATGGCATCCACATAATGTTCTTAACCCACACCACAACTGGTGCTCCAGGGTCTTGCAGGGACTCTCACTCCTCCCCTGGAGCAGCAGGTTATTGTGCTCACTACAGGTCTTACTTTTGACCCATATTTGGCCTCCTAGTGGTGGAGGACTTACTGGGGTCAGACCTCGCCCCTCTCGCTCTGGCTGAGCCACCTACTCAGCCTCTAGGCCAAACTATGGCCTCAGGCGTCCAAAGACGTACCTTGGCCTACTCCCCTCACATGGGGTTTCTACCATGTCCTCTAGGGCCTCTGCATCATGTCCCACCCTGGGGTCTGCTCATCATCTTCCCAGTCAACTACTCATGGTGTTAGCCCTTGTGCTGCTCTTCAAGCTTACTCCAAGTTCAGCCCTACTCAGTGCATCCTTGGGACTGCCCTTCAGCCCTACTCAACCCACACAGTCTTTCAGGCCTACTCCCATTCAACCCTACTCCGTGCGCGGCCATACAACTCTGCCCTCTTCCCTCAGGCCTCACTATACCGCCCTCCTACAGGGCCTGGGGGTCAACCACCCCCATAGGGTTGGGTAGCACTCCATTTGCCATGCCTGGCCCCACTAAACTCACTCCCCAGGGTCTTATACCCCTTCACAGGCTCAGGTGGCCACAACCATGCCTGGCCCCACTACTGCCTCCAACACCCACCCAAAAATTGGGGCTGGGGTTAAGGCACCCCTCCTTGCTTTTCACCAGGGAGGTAAGTGACCTGGCATTTCCTGGGGACTCCTGTGCCACCAGGAGCGTCACCAGGCCACTCATCCCTGGCAGGGTGCAGTTTTAGGTCATACCCAGGACCAAGAACCTCCAGCTCCTACCTACCAGATGTTCCATACAACTCAGCCAAGTGATGTTTCTGCCTGGGCTGCCAGCAGCAAACAGCTGTGTTTATATAGGCAGCCAGTGTTCTAAAATGGCTGCTGCAATCAAGCACCTGCTGGCTGCCTGACTCATCCGTTAAAGTGGCAGGCACTGCAAGTGTACTGCCACAGTAAGCAGCAAGCTTAGCTGTATTTTATCTGTAAGAAGTAGATACTAGGGCTGTGTGAAATGCCTGTGTCTTGTTTCAGTTTTGGATTCAGCATTTCAACAGGACAGCGATTCATTTCAGCATTTTGAATCACAGTTTCATTTCGTTTTGGCTGAAACTGTTTCGAGTTTCGATGGTGTTTTGGACGTAGGCTATAATGGGGAATGACTAAAATTCCTATAACTGTCATTTCTTGTCTAATTCTGATTAATATTGCAGGAATGGTAGCCGCTTCTGAGGGCATGAAGCCTGGCAAGTTTTAAGGAAATAGGTGTAGGGGTTTCTGGGAAACTGCACCTCAAGGTGATGAGAGCAATACTCATGTTATGTGTGTGTATTAAGGCAGAGCAGGGTGAAAACAGTGGGGATGGTAGCGCCTGCTGATGCCATGAAGCCTGCCAAGTTTCAAGGAGATAGGTGCAAGTCACGGTCCTAATGGACCCCACTAAACCCTGTAGGTTCTTGGACCCCTTGCTGGAACCCACTCCAAGTAGGTGCCTCAAGGGGACACCATAAGCCTTATGGGCCAGATGCAGGCCTCCAACCACTCTTTACCATGCTCCATGCCTCCCAGATAGTATCATCCCTGTAATGAAGTCTTGGTCTCACTCTACCTTCTATTGTCGCTGGGCTCTCTATGGCCCTGTAGCTGCACCCTCACTGGTGCTGGGGCCTCTACACAACATGGTAGAGTGCGCCATTAAGGTCTCCTCCTCCCCTACAGCCCGAGTCTGGTTCACCACTTTAAATAACGACAGGTAAGCAGCACAGTAGCACTAGCATCTCAGGCAGCTAAACTGTTACAGAGCCTTTCTTTCCCTTTCTGCAGGAGCTTCTTCAGCAGCTGCCAGAAAACTCTCCCTGCTAGTCCCAGCCCTGGGGCTTAGATGTGCCCAGGGCTCTGCCTCCTTCTGGTCAGCTAACCGGAGACAGGTGCTAGTGGTGTAAGTTGTAGCCGTGTTGGTCTAAGGACATAGGCAGATAAGGTTCTTTGGGTCAATCTGATATCTTTTAGTAGACGAACTGAATAGTTGAAGAAATATACCGTAGCAAGTTTTTGGGTTGAAAACCCTTTGTCAGGCTGAGGAAGCACCTGCAGTTGGTGTGTGTGCTCTTCCTGGATGGAAGGAATAGTAAAGTAGCCAGAGGCTGGCATGCAATGCAGGCAAGAAAGCCAGTCAGTGAAAATGGAAATGGAGGCATCAGGGGATGAGAGAGGCTGGGGTAGGGGGGGAGGGGGATGTAGCAGGGAAAAGAGTAGAGGTACCTGGGGAGTAAGATGTCCGGCAGGTTGTAGTGTGTCATAATTCCAATGTCTACATTGAGTCCATGAGTTTCTGTACCTAGGAGGTTGATGAAGTGCAGTTCATAGGCTTGTCTCTGAAAAGTGGTTTGTATACATTTAAAAAAAACAAACAAATTATATACTAAAAATCAAACATCAACTATAACATTTTAATTTTATTTAAAAATATATTAAGAAGAAAAATATATTGTTGTCCTGATTTATGTGTGTTTGCATAGTGTATATAGAGGTGATTGCATAATAGCTCAAAATAAAGTCTTATTCTTATATATTGTCTGGGGGGTGGGATGGCGGGGGTGAGTTTGTGAAAGGGTGTGGGGTCTATGGGTATGAGTCTGTGTGTGTGGGGTTTGTGGGGGAATGTGGGGGGTGTGGGATTTGGGGCTGGGGGGATTCTGTGGGGTGTGTGGGTGTGGAAGTGTGTGTGGGTGTAGTGTTTGTGGGTGGGATGTGGGGCCCCCACCACACACCCTCTCACCCCTGTGATGCACAGCCTCTACCCCCAGCAGCAGCAGTAGTAGCAGCAGGCAGTGGGCCCTCGGGGCATTCATGCGCTGTGACAGGCAGAGCCCCCTGGCAGCATGCAGCTCCAGCTTAGTCCCAGGGGCTGCAAGTGGCAGTGCGGAGCTGGCTCAGCCCACTGGTGCACGCCTTCAAAGTAAACCAGACTAGTTCCATGCCAGCCCATGGGGCTTGCAGCACTGCAGGCAGGAGTCGCATGCTATTGGGCTGGGCGGGTTCTGTGCTTCCAGCACTCCAGCGGGAAGTTACATGTGGCAGCAAGCCCACCTGGCCTGATGGTGTGCGATTCCCTGCATCTCCCTTTCCATGCACCATTAGGCTGGCCAGGTTGGCTCCACCACATGCAGCTTCTGGCACTGCAGCCAGGAGCGGTTGCCACCAGGCCAGACTGAGCTGGCTCTGTGCCTCCACATGTGGCTCCCTGCTGGAGTTCTGGAATCCCCATGTGGAGGCACGGAGTCGGCCCACCCCATCCTGATGGCACATGGCTCCCTCCTGAAGTGCCAAGAGCCCCATGTGGTGGCACAGAGTCAGCCTAGTTTGGTCCAAAGGCACATACCAGCAGGCTGGGGCAGGTCTGTGCTGCCACATGCAGCCACTGGAACTCAGCCAGAGCCTCACACCACCTGGGGGCTCTGCCTGCCCACAGTCCATGAACACCACAAGGGCTTACCACCTACTGCTGCTGCTTCCAGCAGCAGTGGGGGCTATGCGCCATGCGGGGCAGGGGCCCCATACTCACTTGCAAACCCTCTCACCCCCGCCTACACCCCACCCTCCCACACCCTCACTCGCTATTGAGCCGGGCAGGCTCCCTGCTACCACATGTGGCTCCCAGAAGTGCAGGAAGGAGCTCCCTTCCCCACTTACCAGCTGTCCAGTCACCTGCCATCGCTCTCGGTGCCTCCACATGAAGCTCCCAGCTGGAGTGCTGGGGGCCCCATGGAGGTGGAGGCACAGAGCCCTCCCAGTCCAGTGGCATGCGATCTCTGAAAGCTCACACTTCCCGCTGGCTTTCAGAGGGCCAGCTGCAAGCCAGTAATAGCTGTTTTTGGAGGGGCTCCACAAGCCAATTAGAATGGTCTGCCAGGCTGGATCCGGCCCGTGGGCCATATTTTGCCTGCCCTTACTGGAGACCCTCAGTGACTCCAGATTGAATCTGCTCAGTTTATAAGCAGCAGGTGTATTGTTCAGGTGTGTTGTTTCTTTCTGAGATCTGAAGACCAGATAGCAATAGCAGTGATTCTCTGGGTTGCCCTGTGCTCTCAGTACTATGTTGCATCTCTGTTGGTGTACTCAGGCAGAATTTTGCTTGGCAACTATAAGTGGCTTAGGAGTCCCACAGATATGGGAACCAGAATAGACTTTGTTCTGTCTCTGAGCTGCATTGATCCTGCACGGGTTACTGAAACCAGGCAACAGTGAAAACCTGTCATTAAGATGGGCAGATATCATTCCAAATATACAAGAGAGCATAATTGAGGGGAGTTGGTGGCATTTTTCTTAAGTTACAGATATTAAAACTTAGAAGACACCATCTACTGGGCAGGGAGTAGCGGGATCTAGGAGGGATAATCAGTTCTACAACAGCCATGAGGAGCATAAACTGATTGGTAAGATGTTCAAGAGAAAATATGGCAAGACAAGATGAGAGGAGGGGTTGGGTAAAGGGAGAAGGGCTAGGACTAGAAAGTGTCCAGAGAGGACTGGAAGAACAAAATATCGAGAGAGAGGAAGAATGGAGCCTTGCAGGATTTCCACAGGGGCTGGTAGAGCTCTGAAGAAAAAGTTGCTGTGGAAAAAATCAGAGGTAGATTGAGAAATTGAAGGAGAAAGGGTAAGATGCTATGGAGAATTCTAAAAGACTCTAGCCAGTTTCATGACCCAGGTAATACAATTATAAATTACATTTTGTGCACAAAAATACAAGGTCCAGCAAAACACATGGAAAAGAAGCATCTTGCTCTGCAGATGCGTCTACATGTGCATTAATGTGCCTTTTCTATTGTACATTAAACTTTGTACCTCCAATGTGAGGTACTAAATTAATTCGCATTAGGTTGCGTTACTGTGCAGTAGTGCATTTACACATTTTCTTAGTGATGCTTAATGCACAGTAGATTATTTTACTGTGCATTAACATAATGTCATGGTTTTCTACTTGACACTTTAATGTGCAGTAAAATAAAGTGAATGTGTAAACTTGCCCAGTATGTACATGCAGAGAGCTGCTACATGAGCTGTTCTTCTGCAGAACCATTGAGGCCTTATTGAAACAGCTCAGTAGAGATATTTGTGCCACTGGCAGCAGCTTTCTGAAGAGCTCATTTCCATTCTGTGAAAAAATTCTGAAATTTAACATCTGTTTATTGTTCCAAAATTGAATAGTTGAAATGTTGAAATTTCCCATGGAATGGAAATTATGAAAAAAATTGATGTCAAAGCAAAATTTATTGGCATAGACTATTTCATATTCCCTCTCATTGAAACGACACATCTGCATGGACAGATGGGCTGTCTGAAGTGCGCCAAGTGCCTTTGAAATGCTCCAGACAGTGAGGATCCAGATATTCATGTCTGAAGCAGCACTTCAAAAATAAGCCCGGAGGAAGAGAAGTGTTTTTGCGGTGCTTCATTTTGAATTGCTTCTTGAAAACCTGCATCCTCCAGTAGTCCCCTGGCATCCCACAGTGTGCTGCTTCCTCCTCTGCCCCATGGTAAAGACAGGGGAGAGCAGGCCAGACAGCCCCTGGCTGGAGAGCACCACTGCTGCATCCTTTGCAGCTATTTGAATTGCTCCTGAGGCAGGTGCACGGTGGTGAAGTGTGCTGAATTTGAAGCATTCTGGGATTCGGAGCATTTCAAATGCAGGTCTGTTCATGCCCCGACATTCCCTAAGTACAATTGTGTTGAGGTTTTGAACCACATTTTGATACTTCTTTGTTGTTTTCTGGGAATTATAGCTCTCACACCCATTCTCTCTTATGGTTAGTCTCTGGTCAAACTACATCTTTCAATATTAGGGACCTGCTGAAATCAAGGAGGCAGGTGGTTGATTTAATGGGTTGATTATGGGGCTGGCCACCATTTTTATGAGCTTATCATGGTAGCTCCCCCCTTTCCCACACACCGCCTCTTGAGGAACCCTGTTGGCCCTGCCCCTTGCTGCTGATTGCCGAGAAGGCTGTTCATCATGCAACCCTGCCCCTCACTCCTGGTTGGTGGAGAGGGACGGAACTACATGACAGGTAGCTCTCTCAGCCAGTCAGTGGTAAAGGATGGGGTTAGAGTGGTGATCATCATCTTGGCTGCTTCCTTTGGTGCTGGCAGCTCCTCCCCGCTCTACCCCCAGCAGGCTGCGAGGCCAAGCCACAGCGGCCATGAGGACCACCAGCTCCCACTGAGGAAGCCAGCATTTTATTTTTAGTACATTTTTATTTCACTGATTTTGCAGGCAATGCCTGATTTTTTGCGGTTTCCACAAAATTCACAACAACATGAACTGAGTAGGTCCCTACCCATTATATATTCAGAGTCATATGCCTTCTGTGATGCAGTATGTAGAGTAAATGCATTTGGAGAGAGAAACTTATCTTCCACAATGTAATCTAAGGCAGTATTCTATAGGTAACTAATATTTAAAATGGTGTTGGGCCAAAAATTTCAGTTTTGAAGAAAGTTCATTTTGTATCAGAAAAGGATTCTGACAGAATATTCCCAGTCAGTTCAAGAGCTAATAAAATATTAAGCTATATTAAGAAAAAGCAGAGAATATCCATGAATGTATGTGTATTCAGTCCTCTACATCAGGGATTCTCAACCAGGGTGCTACAGCACTGTTAGGCATGCAGACAAGATTCAAAAGCTAAACCCAGAGATTTCAAATAGGAACCCTTAGTGTTAAAAAACATTCTGAGCAGTTGTGGTTTGTCTGAGTTCTCTGAAACAGAAAAATTGGTCTATTATTTTTCTGTAGTCAAAAAAACAAATGAAAGCTAAGCACTAGCATTTTCTGAGGCATCCTTGAGTCTAAAAATGTTCAGAACCACTACTTTATATAAAGACAGAACATCTTGAATCAGTCTGCCATCCAGTATAGGTGTGGTTACTCAGAATTTAGCAGAAGTGTTACCTTATATCATGCCAACACAAGAGCCCAAGTTAGGCAGTAGAGGGCTTCAGATGTCAGGAGCTGAGTCTGGGTCTCAGGGCTGAAGCACAGTCCATTAGCTTGGGCTTGGATGGGGCTGTGTTTGCAAGGACTATGCTACAAGGACTGCAGTTGAAGGGTTTCCATTTAGAGCTACAAGTCAGTACAAGAATTGCATGGCCGACTGCTGTGCAGAAGGCCACGCTAGGTTTAGACTGAATTTGGAACCAATGTTTTAACATTGTTTGCAAACTTGATTTTAAATACCTTGTCGTTGTGTGTGCCAACTGACCAATCTCTGGTTATGTTCTACGCTCCATTGGGCTATAACAGTCTTTCTAGAGTTTTGTTGTGGATGGTGTCGATACTAGGACATTTCTCTGGAACAGCCTCTAACACTGTACTAGTTAGGGTGGCAAACAAAAGTTCTCTTCCAGGCTTTATTTTAACTTAATGGCCTAATTTTGCCCCAGTCTTCCTAAAATTCAATATATGCCTCTTAGATTTGGGAAAAGCTTTTAAGAACTAAAGGAAAAGCTTTGCCTAATTTAAATTGTTTAAATTATATGGATTTTAGGTAATTAAGATTTTCAAATTGTTTAACAATTTTTGAATACCAAGAAATAGGACTGAAAAAAATTCAAACCACCTAATTTGCTAAATCCATTTCTACCACTAAGGTTCTACAAAGATATGTGGCCTTCTGAGGTCCCTTCCAACCCTAATTTTCTATGATGCGTGCAAAAAAGAGGTTCATCTGTGTGTATGTATCTGTATTGTGCATACAGGTGGTATAAGGTGTGGAGGTGCAAGCTTAACAATTCAGAGATAAAATTTTAGTAAACCTTGTAGGAGTGAATAATCCAAGTACTTCACCTGTCCCTTGCTTTTAATTACAATGTTTAATTTTTCCTGATTACACCAGTGGCTACACTAGTGTTTCTCAGCCTTTTTAGAGGCAAAGATCCATAACTTTTCTGGAGTAAATGGTAACCTAGGTTGAGAACCATCATTTTTTATGTAAACCAAATCATAGCTACAAGTCCACTGATATCAGAAAAAATAGAGTGTAACATTGCAAAGCTCAAGGTGTCTCAGCTGTTTGGGCACTAAGAAGAATTGGTGACCATTTTTGAAAAAAACGAGATGTATGTTCTGAATTTTTAAATATTTTCCTAAAAGATTATCTATAATTACAAGGTCAGGAAACCAGAGAATATTTCTTAAAATTATGGAAAAAATCAGAATATCCATATTTAATGGATAACAAGCTAATCTCAGAAAACAAATGAAAAAATATTTTAAGGAGGGAAGAGAGACTAATAAAAGAATCAATGAGGTGCTTTTATGGGGAGTAAAAAAAATCTCATGAAGGGGAGGACGTGTGTTCAGTAAACTGCACATACATCATAGAGAGTAATAATGGTAACAAGGCCAGGACTCTGTTCTGGGAGAAACAGAAAAGTCATTTGTTGAGTCAAGTAATAGTGCCACTCTAGTGATGCTATTTTATTTGCTAAAAAAGGGAGGGGAGGGAATCTAAAGTACTGGATTGCTGATGTATGCTGTAGTACCATGGTTCTCAGCTGGTTGTCTCTTCAGGCTGTTGGGATGCTACTGCTGATACCACCAGGTGGAACTGCCCCATGTACCTCTGGTTCCAGGAAGCACCTATGAAGTTGGATTAGGAAGTGGCTGGGGGAGGGGGACCCCATCCTGCAGCCACTTCCTGTAGCCTCTACACATTTTACCTGTCTGCCTCCCAGGCTAAGTACAGACAGTCAAAAAGCCCAAGGCTGAATCAATTCAGTCTTTGCAGGTCAGTCTAAACTACACAGATTAAATTGAAACAGACCTGAACAGACATGTACCTTTGATTCAGGAAATGCAGCCATGTGCCTGCAGTGACTCAGGCCAGAAGATGGGGGGCACTAGAGCACAGCTCTCCGGCTGTGTGTTCACTTCCTCTTCCTGCTGCCCCCAAGGTCTTTGGGATTTGCAGTCCGGAATTACAGCAGCCTGACTCTGCAGGGCTGGTCATCACTTCTTCTTCTTGCTTCCAGGTGCCTCTGGGATTTGTAGTCCACAGTTGCAGCTAGCAGTAAATTTGAATGGTGGAAGGGGTGTTTAACCCCCGTCTGTGACCCCAGACCCTGCGCCAGTCCCTTCCCCCCCCCACAGTAGACTGGGCTGCATCCCCAGCCATGTTTGCCCCCCTCACCTCCTTGTCAACCTGACCTTATTGCTCCAGGGGGGAGGGGGCAGCCCTGCTCCTACTCCTGGAGCAGACAGCACAGCCTGCTGGGATGCTGGGGGACTGGGATCTGGGACAGAAGTTTCATAAACTGGTTTGATCCAAATCAGTTAAGTCTGATATTACATTCAACCAGGTTTATCTTAAATTGGTTTCAGCCATTTTGAAACTGGTTTATGTGCACTAAGCTTCTGTTCTGTTACAAGTTTAAACCAGTTTCTGATTACTTAAACTGGTTTATATGTAACTTCTATCCCTAGCCCCCCCAGTTGAAAACCACTGATCTAGAAACACTGTCAGTGATTTATTCATTTTTCAAAAATATATGGGGTAAAGAATTTTCATTCAAGTTTGCACCTAGGGTCTTGGTCTTAACTGTATTTATCTGTAAAGTCCATCACATGCAGTGTCTAAAGACAAATGTGCCCTAAATGTCAGTTGAACATGTGGGTCAGTTTAATGCTTTTGTGTAAGTTTTCATGTTACATTTTATATGATGCAGCCATACTGTTCATTTTGCTGATGAGTGGAGTTCAAAGTTTGCCAGTATCATGGTATGGTGGTTAACTTTTGTGTGGTTTTGCCATAACCAAGCACTCGGGTTCAGAGGTATGGGGTGTCACAACTCAAAGGGTATGATTTTTGTTTTTGTGCGCTTCGGCACTGCTAAATTGTTCCCGCTAAATTATAGCTTCTTTGCACAGTGGAGTTTTCTGCTGCAAAAGAGAACCCCGGTGCAAGGGAGAATTTCCCGCCAATTTGAAGCTTTCTTTGCAGGGTGCATTTCTTTGTTGCAGCACAGAAATGCTCATTGCAAAGAGTTCCCGCCATTTGTACGCTAATTCGAGCCCCATTATTGGCCAGTTCTAAATTATTCACACGTGGCAGCTAGTGATTGGCTTGCTAGCCGTATAAAAGGCTTGAGTGGTTTCCGCCCAAGTTGGAGGACTCCACTAACACCGGGGGGGGGGGACTTCACGCTGTGTGAAGGTCTCTAAGCGCTGTGGATCCTTGCGGACCCAACACATTTCAAGCAGGCAACAGAGGTCTGATCAACCTCTAGCCTCTCCCTGTTGTCGATCGCAGTCCAGACGTATCCCTTCCCGCGCGCAAAAGAACCGGACCCGCGGAGCCTAGCAAACTTCGTGTGAGTCCTTGCCGGACGACTTCAGAGCTCTTCTACCCGGGTTTGAGTCCTGCAGGTTTATCTTCCCGTCGCCGAAAACCCTTGCAATGTACCCTCGTGTTTACATCTTCCCGTCGCTGAAAACCCCTTGCGACGTACCCTCGTGCCCTGCAGGTTCGAGTTTTTGTTTTGTTGTCTGTCTGTAACCACAACTCAAGCAAGTTTTCCAGCCTGCACCACTGCCATCTCGGTGTAAGTAAGCAATCTTTAAAACTACCGCTACGCGTTTGTGCCTAATTCCAGCTCGACGGCCTTCCCTCTCCGACCCGGCGTGCCCGGGCTGCTGGCCACAGCCTGCGTGCAGCACGGAAAAGGGCTCGAGTCGCTCCCAGCCCGCACACGGGGTAGTCTGGATTCTGTACTTTGCCTTCTTTCTGGAGTCTGTAATCCTGCTGTGTGTTTAAAACACTAGAGCCACAGGTCTCTTAATCCATTTCCAGTATTCTTAATCATTATAGTGGCCATGCTGTGGTGCTTATCTGGCAAGGGGATTCACACACCTAGCTGCAGCTCTACTACAAATTAGAGGCTGACTGCTGAAATAGCTGGGTGATATTCTCTGACTTTCACTATGCAAATAGTCAGATTAGGTGAGCCTTTTGGTCTTTTCTGCCCAGTGTCACTCAAGGTAACAAATCTATCAGTTTCCAACTATCCCAGTATAAGTTGTAATGATATAATTGTTCTTTGTAGCATTAGCGGTGATTTTTGGGGATTGCTTCAGTTAATGAGCATCTGGAAATGCAGGACACTAGACTTAAGGGGACAAGGAGGCCCCTTCCTATCCTGTGTTCCCATAGCAACATAAGTGTAGAAGATCATTGTGACTTTAACCCTGGTCAAAGTTAGTGCAATTGATCTCACTTGTATCACTGCAGGAGCATGCAGATGTAAAAGGTGTAAACATCATGAGACCTGATGAGCGCTCCCATGTAGCAGCTCCCACTTCCCTTTTACAATGGTTAAAGGTCAGATCTGTCCACAGCCTCTTGACTGTCCACAGCAAGATCCTTGGAGATCTTGCTGTGATCTCAGCAAGATTTCCTTGGAGATCTCAGAACAGCAAAGTCTCCCTATGCCTGAAGAAGGGTGCTTGTGCCTGAAAGCTTGCAAAGGACATTTTTTTTCAATTACTCAGTTGGTCTAATAAAAGATATCACATCTACCCAAAGAACCTTGCCTGCCACAGCAAGATCATGTATTTGTCTTTGTTTATTAATGTTTGGTCCATTCTGTGACTTCTGGCCCTCAAATAAATATACCAATTTTATAATTTTTTAAGCCTTACTTATGTGGTGGTGGCTCAGAAAAAGAATGGGGGGTCCTGGTGGGCAGTCAGTTGAACATGAGCACCCAGGAGGTAGCCAAGCAGGTTGATACTATCCTTGGCTGTTTAAACTGGACAATGTTGAGTGGGAGCCAGGAGGTTGTTGCCTCTCTGTTTGGGGCTGGGACGACTATGGCTGTAGGTGTGGGTCCAGTTTGGTGTCTGCAGTTCCAAAGGATGGTGATAAACGGGAGGGTTCAGAAATAGCCATGAGAATAACAATTTACTGGAAAACCTGTCTTGCAGCATGAGATTACATCTGTATTTGTGTAGGGTTACAAAGCAAGTGTAAGAGTAGTTTGATCACAGTCTGTAAATATCTAGATGGAAGCAGAAGTTTGGTAAGACATGATCATTCAATCTAGCAACCATAGATACTACCAGATGCAGTGTTTGGAAGATGAAGCCAGACAAATTAAAGAGTAGGCATGAGATGCGATTTTTTTTTTTTAGCAGTCAGGGGGTGCATCTACATGTGCATTAATGCACCTTTTCTAATGTGCATTAAAGTTGGTACCTCCAGTGCGCGGTACTAAATTCATTTGCATTAGGGTGTGCTGCTGCACAGTAGCACATTTTCATGCTTTTTTTTAGTGATGCTTAATGCGCAGTAGACTGTTTTACTACGCATTAGCATAATGTCATGGTTTTTTTACTTGACACTTTAAAACAACAGTTACTTCAGGGTAATTTTCTGGCCTATGTTATGCAGCAGGTCAGGCCCAAGGATCACAATGGTCCTCACAAGGATCCACAATGGTTTTATAATCTAGGAATTGAGGAAATCCCAACACATAGGGGGAGCTAGTGGTGTTTTGGTTTTTTTACTGTCATAATTTTCTATTTCTTCATCTCTATAATAATGTGGTGTCTGACATTCGTTTGAATGATGCAGCTGGCTAGCTGACTTTCTGATATCATTGCTTTTTTTAAGCCTCTAAGAAATAACTTTGACTGGTGTAGACAAAATCTTGTTCTGTGAGATGCAACTTCCGGTGTTCTTGGTTTGTTTCATAGAGTCAGCAAATGTCTGATTAGGGAGCACCGATTAGCAGGGATCCTGGTTTTCTCTGTTTAAAAATTGCAAATTCTCTGATTTAAAAGGAAAAAAATCCCAGATTATCTGATTTAACCTCAGATCCACATTTTTCTGCAATTAAAATGAAACAACTGCTATGTATATAGTATCAATGTAATGCAATGTTTTATGGTATATTTACAATTTTAAAGCAATTCGGAAGCCTACCAGTGCCTCAATTATTATAATAAAGTGAATTGTAAATATTCGAGCTGTCAATTCATTGCAGTTAACTGTCATGATTAACGTGTTAATTGGGTCTTGCGTTAATTTTTTAATGCATTAATCACACGCATGGTTTTGGACCCTGCTCCATGCCTCTGCCTCTGGGCTGCCCATCAGAACAATGGTGGCAGTGCAGGGGACTGAAGGGCAGCCTGGACACGGGCTCCAGGCAGTTGCAGTGGGGTGGGGGGGTGCTTCACAGACACAGACACACATGAGCAGCTGCAGCCTGCACGCTGCCTGTAGAGCAGTGCCACGTTGGTATGTCTGTGGATAGGCGGGGGGAGAGGGAAGGAGTGGAGGGGGTGGATTGAGGCCCTCATGGTGGGAGGGGAAGTGGGGCGGGGGCAGGGGCAGACTCTGGGGTGATTGAGGCCCCGGGGCCATGGTAGGTCATGGGACGGAGCTGTGGGAGGCTCATCTACAGGCATGGGGGTGGCTCCCTGGTGCTGTGCACACCCCTGGAGGAGGCATGGGGGGCATGTGCCCCACAGATTTCTGCACAGGGTGGAGGAAGATTGCCCACTTCAGGCTGGGACTCTGCACCCTGCTGCCTTTGGCCCAGGAGCCGCGTGCTGGCTGCGCTGCGCATCCTCTGCCTGCCTGACAGCGGGAGGCACAACATGGCGTTGCACGACTCCCAGGGTAAAAGCATCGGGGCACAGAGCCCCAGTCCTCAGCGGGCAGCCCAATTCTGCCCCACTCAGAAATCCAGAGCGCACGTGCCCCCCACCATGCCTCCTCTGGGGGTGCATGCAGTGGTGGAGAGCTGCCCCACCCTGCACCCCTGGACAAGCTGCCTGCAGCTCTATCCCATGACCCACCCTGGCCCCAGGTCCCATTCACCCCAGTGCCTGCCCCTGCCCCACTCCCTCTCTCACTGTGGGGGCCTCTATCTGCCCTCGTCATCCCTTCCCCTCCACAGACTTACTGGCATGGCGCTGCTTGTGTGTGTCTGTCTCTTTGTGTGTCTGTGTGTCTGCCCTTCGTTCCCAAGTCATTACCTGCACCCCGCCCCAGACCTGCTGCTGCCCCTCACTCCTGACCCACAGTACCCCCGCATTCTGCCAGGGTGTGTGGGGACCCCCACTCCCCAGGGTCCAAACCCCACAGCCCCCCACACCTTCACAAATTCCGGCCCCCCACACATTCCATACCCACCCCGCAACCATACAAAGTGCAGAATTTTGAGCTTTTAGCTGTGCGATTTGAAATTGCAGTTAATTGTTACTATTTTTTTTAACCGTGCAACTAATCACAATCACGTTTTTTAATCATTTGGCAACCCTACTAAATACCTATATATTTTGGTGTTTGATTTTGGTATTTTTCCATGAAAAATTAGAGATCCCCCTGCCACCTTCACTCACCAGGATGCGGGTCCAGCTGTGGCTGCTCCCCCCCCCCCCCCCTTGCAGTCCTGAGCAGCCCTGATATGCTGGTGCCCTACCCCTGCCAGTGCCCCTCACTCCCAACCCACAGTCTTCCACCCTCCCAGGCCATGCTGGTGCCCCACATTTCTAACCCACCATCTCTCTTCCCCACTGGTGCCATGATCCACAACCCCCCAGCCCTGCCAGAGGGGGCCCTCAAGGCCTCTGCAAGCCCCATTTACCTTAGGCTCCAAGAGCAATGAGTGAGCCAGAGTCAAGCTGTGGCTGACTGAGAGCTTCAGGCCCCACCCTTCCTCCTCCCCCTCCTGGCAGGGCTGGAGGTTTCCCACCCTTTTTGCAATCAGCTCTTGCAGGCTTCAACTCAGCCACCTGCAGAGCTCTTTGCGAAAGCAGGAAATCCACAGGTTTCTCTGATAAAATAGGGAAATCTGTGGTTTTTCTCTGTTTTTCCGTGGGAAATGGAAAACTCGGATCCCTGCAGATAACTAACATTTCTTTAAATGCAAATATTGTTCTAGATTGACCTTTGCATAACTTATAGCTTAGTCACAACTAGCATGGAGTAATTATAATATTTTAACTTAAGCAACAAAGTCTTATTTTTGTCATTTAAGATTTAAAATGTATAGTCAAGTGCTAAATGTTTGGGATCTGTGATAGTCAGTTTTTGAATTTCAAGAGTCACCAGTATTTTTATGCAGTGTTGTGTTGTATTTTTCTGTGTTTGTTTGTGTTTTTGTGTTTCTATTTCATACATTCTGATCAACTAATAGTCATTTTTTTCAAAGCACTTTCACACTGCTAGTAGTTCTTGTGTTTTTATGTTTGTGTTTTGTGTGTTTGTTTTGTGGGTTTTTGTGTTTGAATGCTTTGTTTGCTTGTGTGTGTGTTTATATGCTTTGTGAATGCTTATTTATAGCAATAGTCACTTGATCAAAATGTATGAAAAGGTTAGACCTCAACTAGAACCAGACTCTTCATATGTTTGCTTTTTATATATTTAAGGGACCAGCTTGCGCCTGTTCGACATTGGCAATTTTCTAAAGATTATGATTACTGTGATTATTTATATAGTCTATCCATTATTTCTAAGGATTATTAGGAAAGAGAGCAGTCGCCCACCCCCCTGGATGCTCAGACCAAGCAGGCAGGGACCCCATTCTTTGTGGCACGCACACAAGGAAGGAAGCCCCTCACCTAAGTAGTGCAACCATTATTATGTGACATGCCTATTAAGTAACATTCCTTTAAATGCAAACATTGTTCTACACTGATATTTGCATAACTTCATAGCTTATGTACAATTTGGTTGGAATAGCTATGGTATTGTAACCCAACGGAGGGAGGCACTAACCACACAGCCTTGATGGGCAGAGCACACATGGAGGCAGGCAGGCCTGCCTAGAATTGTGACACATACACATGCTGCATGCTTCACGGACGTTTTTGACAGTTTCTTTCTAAAGATTATGATTACTCTGATTGTTTCTGATTATTACATGGAATAGCTATAATATTTTAACTTGAGCAACAAAGACTCAACTGACCAGACCAGAGAGGTTGGGCTCCACAAGCCTGGGGTAACCGCTGCCACCACCCAGGGATCTGGTCTGGTTCTGTATTGTGCTTCTGTTGGTGTGCCCTCCAGCACAATACCAGTCCTAAATGACTGGAGACAGGTAGCCTCACCCATATCCTTGAAGAGAATGATGGACAGCAGTTGTGTGCCCTGCCCCAGAACGAAAGTTTTCATCCTTGGCATGATGAAACACATGTGCTTCATGATGAAACAAACACACATCTCAGGATCTTGCTCTGGCACTGGATCCAGTACTGGTTGTGCCCTCGCATCTTCATTTCTTTTGAAATGACAGCATACATGGGCTTATTCCTCCTACTTTCCAGCTGGTCTCTGATCTTTGGCTCTGACCAAATGTCGTTTAAGTCCTTCAGTTCTTCCCAGGTCTAGTTGGGGCCCCAGGTGATGGATGTATCAGCTCCATCACCTACATACCACTGGACTTGTTTTTCTGAGACATCGGGAAGCTGTTCAAGGCCAACAGTAACTGATACATGAAAGGTTACTGGCAAAAATTATGGGTCGGTTATATACACGTGCCTTGAATGAACAGTTTGGAAAATCCCACAAACTCATAACTGTAAAGGGTATCACCTGTGTCTCAGAAGAGGCAATGTGATGATGAAGCATCCCATTTACCAACAAAGACATGGTGATAGGTTGAGCATGGGCCAAATAGGGCCCCATTGTCCATTTGGATGGCTGTTTAATGTCCCCTAATGTTCCCAAACTTGATCACACACACTTGTGTCTGTGCCTGTCTTCCCCTAGCCTCTCAGTCCCACAGAACTGAGGCTAAGTGAGCACCCCTTTAAGAGGTGCTATTATGTTAGCTATTGAGACATAGTCCTGTCCATCACGCACCCATGTTTCTGTGGGGGGAGGGTATTTTGTGGGGAGAACTGCCTTGACTTTTTTTTTGTACTGAGCAAGATGCCTCATGTCCATCATATAGAACTTCTATCTCACCTTCAATTTACATATAGAAAAAAACCATAAAATAAATAGAAAACAAAACACAGATATGGTGGGGACATTCTGATTGTTCATACCGCAATCCTGTAGCAAATTTGCACATCTAAAAAATACTGCTGGAGTACATAGGTAGTGTTAATTTCTTTTGCCATCTGACCACATTCCCTTGCTTCACTTTCATAGGAAACATTTCCTTTTTGTATGGCAAATATATCTAACATAATAGACATGCTTCTTCAAATATTAAATATAAATCAGCAGCTCATGCTTCTAAACCTAGAATATTTAGGTTCTTTCACAATGGTCAATATATCATAGAAGACCACTGTGGCTTTGCATGCAATTGCTTCTTAAGCTGGCAGAGCCAAGTTTGTTCTTGCTGCAACTAGAGAAGCAGACTCTTTTTGCTATCCTTACAAAAGCATTTACCTGGTACTGGCTTATTTGGACATATTTATAAACATAAGCATTCTGTACTGAGGATTTTCAAGACTTTGTCTGGTCCTACATTAACACAAGACCAATATGGCAGAATTCTCTCTCTCTGATTGCAGAATTGAAACTATTTGGAAGCCTAGCTTGATGACGGTTTTTGTCACCAACGACTTGATGCGTCAGAACTTTTACCCTCATCTCATTGGGTATATCATTTTTTTTCACTGTGCTTACTAGGATACAGTAAGAGGGAGCACAAGGGGCTACCATCCCTCCTGTTTTCATCCAAATCTGCCAAGAACTGACAAAGTTATAGGCAGTTTCGTGCTTCCCCATTATAGCTTATGGGTGAAACGTCAAAACAGCGTCGAAACAGCGAAACAGTTTTGACGAAACGGAATGGAACAGTGCTTCAAAACAAAATGAAACTCTGAACAAAACACTGCCCCGTTGAAGCGTAAGTCAAAACGAAACAGTGCCATTTTGCACAGCTCTAATTAGTAATACTGGGGTATTACTTACTGGTTTAGTGGTGAACATGCGCCTCCTGCTGTAATTGATTAGGAAAAACAGCACCGGGGTAGATTGGTATTTGGCTCCCCCTTCTGGAATTTACGGGGAATTGCACACTGGGTGTAATTTGTTTGAAAGCCCTGTGCGTCCAAACACAAACATGATGCACCAAAATAAACAAGTTTAAACATTTTAATCCTCTTTAAATTAATGAGGATTAAGCACTGTGGAACATAGAAGCGCCCCTGCTGATTAGTCACTTGCATTCCCTGACATCCAGCTCAACCCCAAGTTAAATAGGCACTGCTCTGAGTGCTGGATGTGTCAGACTTTAGTCATTTATTAGATTTTTTTTAAAATGTGGCTCTTGAGCTTTGACCTTCCTCTGTGAACTTCTTACACTTCTTCCACATATAGAATCAATGGCCTTTTTTAATATTTAGCAAAAGAATGTCTGCATAGTCTATCAGGCATTGTTCTGAGGAAACTATTTCTGTACTGTCCTCACCTAATTTTTTCACATGCTTGGTCCCCATACCTAGATGTATTCTAACAAAGTGGATTTACAACATATTGTTTTAGGAAGATTTATTCAAATTGCTTTTCTGGTTTTTAATGTGTGCTGGGGGAGCTGTGCGATGCAGAAATAGAGTAAAGAATATATTTCCTGTTGTCCATCTATCAGCCTTAATATGAGAGGCCAAATGTTCTCTCCACCACAAGAGGCAAAGTTCTCTCCACCACAAAATGTTTGAATGATTATTGTAGCAATATAGGGATTCTAGTTTTCTTCTCTTTCGTGTCAAAACACCAACATCCTTTTTTGTTGTTTGGATCAAAATGAATAAATCAATGCAATTTCTAATGTCGTCATTTAGTTTTGACTTTAAATAATTTGTATGTGATTTGCAGAACACACTTCCAACTCGATGTATATGCCCTGATCTGCCACAGGATAGCACTCTGCAGCTACCTTTGGCAGTGTAAAATGAGCAGTTTACCATTATTCCAGTCTGGCAGCATAATGGCTAGGGACAGACATTCAGAAAGCCTGAGCCTGAATTGATTCAATCTTTTCAGGTTAGTCTAGGTTGAATCAGTTTGCAACTGTAAAGACATTCCTTCTGGATTGAGGAAATGTCGGCACATGCCTGCAGTGGCCCAGGCTCGAAGCCGGGGGGTGCTAGAGCAGCCCTCCCTTCCCTTCGACAGGGCTGAGCTGAGGGGGGGTGTGGCCAAACTTTGGCAGGATGGTCTGATTAGGGAGGGGTGTAAACCCCCACCCTGCCTAGGTTTTTACCTGGTCACTGCTCAAGAGGCAGGAATGTTGCCAGACCCCAGTCCCCAGCTAGCACTCTGAGGCAAAGTGGGGGGGCAGTGTTCAGTGCATGCATTTGTTGATGATACTGAGCTTTTCAATCTCCCTCTCCCTGCTTCATCATACTGCCTGCAAACCTGACAGGCGAGGGAGCCAACAGGGGGCTGATAACAGTGTTTATCACCCCATCAAGAAAACAAAAGCCTCTCTCATTAGTTCAAGCTCTTCTTAAACAGCTTTTTCCAAGGAAGGAACTGAGGGACATTACCAGCTGACATGTTGATTAACTCCAAAAAGCCCTAAGTGGACACTGCCTGTGCCAGTGAAATTGGAGACAGACACATCTCAGCATTAGCTAGCATACCATGTGCCTAGGGTCCATGGGGCTGGGGTCTGTGCTGTGGGAGAGGGGAGGGGGGGAAGGGGATCCCTGCTTAAGCAGCGAGGGAGAGGGCAGGGGGAAACTAGGCATACCCTGCTGTGCCTGCAGTCTCCATGGGAGCCAGGGAACAGAGGGGTGGGGCCAGCCCTGTTCTCTGAAGCAGACAGCCCAGCCTAGGGCTGCAAGGCATCTGGGATGTTGGGGGACTCTGGTTTAACTTAAACCAGGAAGGGGTTTGGGACAGACTTGCATAAACTGGTTTGACCCAAATCAGTTAAGTTTGATACAACATTCAACCAGGTTTATCTTAAACCAGTTTCACCCATTTTGAACCTGTTTTATGTGCACTGAACTTATGTTCTGTTACAGGTTTAAACCAATTTCCAATCACTTAAACCAGTTTGTGTAATGTCTGTCCCTAGCCTTTATGTTTGCTGTGCACAGACCAAGCAACCCTTGAAGGAACAGAAGTGAATACTCTGGCCACAGTGTCGCAAGGACTCCTGGAAAATGTATATCTCTCATTAGGATGATACAAATTCAACTGTTTCTTTAAATCTTTGTTGAAAAGTAGGTTGTTCCAGTTGTATGAAGAAATTATTTGTTCCATGAACTTCCTGCTGGATCTTATGTCATTTAGAACTAGAGCACGTGAAGAGGTGACTTCCTCTGGGTTGCCCATGTTTGATGACCTAGACATATGCAGGCCTGCACACAGAGCAACTTGAGGGAGAGTGAACGACAGTGGTACAGTGGAGTTCACACCAGGGGTCAGCAACGATTTTGGGCTGAGTGTCTAAAACCCCCACAACCTCGACTTGGAAGATGTTGGCATGCCAGGGGTAGATGGCAGGGGAGCCACGAGGGGCCTGATCCTTGTTGTGGCAATGCAGCCCCAGCCCCTTCCTTGCTGTGCTCCCTGAGGCATGCGTGCAGCTGCCATGCCACAGAGCCCAGGCTGCTCACAGCAAGCAGGCTGCAAACACTGGCACCAGGGTCTGGCGTCCTGGCCTGGCTGTGGCAGCAGCAGCTGCATGCTTACCTCAGGGAGCACAGCAGGGAAAGGGCTGGGGTTGTGTTGCTTCAGGCCTCTTCCCCACCGTGCCCCCTGAGGAGCTCGTGCAACTGCTGCAAGCCATTTTGCTGGGCCAGGGCTCTGGACCCTGGTGCACTGGTTCCAGCCTCCTGGCTGCCTGCTATATCCGACACAGGTTTTGAGCAGCTGCTCCCTGCCACACAGCCTGGCTGCTCACAGCTGGGCTTGCAGCCTCCCCATCACCTGCTGTAAGCAGCCTGGCCTCCGTGGCTGGCAGCAGCTGCCCAGAGCCCAGGCTGGCTGTGGCGTACCAAGCAAAATGGCCTCGTGCATCCTGGGTGTTGCCAATCCCTGCCTCATACCTTGTGATACCTTAAATGATCTGGAGGCAGCCCAGATTGAGAATCACTGTCATAAAGGTTCCTACTTGTGCCCTCCTGACCCAAACTCTTATAGTCCTAGGGAGTTTCCTTTTACTAAAGAAATCAGATAAAAGATCTGTTAAAGATCACTTGTAATCCATGCTCCCTCCTCTCCTGTTCTTGACTCATAGCGCAATCTAGTTTTACAGTTTAAAACTTGGCTGACCTGAATTTGAACTTTCAAAGAAAACAAGACATTACTGCAGAGATGCCATTATTTTGTGATGCCTGATTTCACAGGACTTCTCAGAACCTTTCCTCTCCAATACCTGCTAGGCAGCTGAGAGTCTAACCTGTCTGAAAAGTTGAGTTTTATGGATCTGTACTTTAGGATTCCTTTACATGTCCATTGGCTTATTTTTTAGGTTGTCAGAGTCTTACTATTTGGCACTTCTCTCTGAAAAAGCTGTTTGTTTTCTGTATTGCCATAACTGCAGGAGAAAAGCAAAGTTTACATTTTAATAAGTGACGGTTAAACCATTCATTTGGATTCTCAGGGGAGCTTTTAATTTTTTCATACCACTCTGTGCTCCCTTGAATATAGGCCTGATCTTCATACTATTACTCTGTTACTAACCATGGCAAAGCTACTCTCTGAGTAAATTGTGCGCGGGTATGGTAAAATCTGGCCTTGTCATGCTGGGGCAACGCGTAGGGGGTGTACGTGAATGCATGTGCATGTGCGTAGGGGGTGCATGTGCCAGCAGTGTCTGTGGGTGGTCGCCAACCCTTGGTCGGTGGTCACCACCCCTCCCTCTCCCCCACCACCGACAGTGCTGGCAGCATCTGTGGGAGCTCCCCCGCTTACTGCCGCTGTGCTCCCACCACCGTGCTCCTGCCACTGCCATGCCCCTCCAGGCGCTGGGGGCACACATCGTTCATGCTGTCATGGTAGCATTCTGTTCAATTAAGTATCAGGAACACTGAGTGAATGGCTGTAAAGCAGGGGAGCAGAAAAATGTGTGATATCATTTTGGGGGATAATACATGAGTGCTTAGGTATTAGTTTTTAGTTTGCTCTCAGTTTGGCTAGTTTACAAATCTGGTTATATTTAGTGTGTTCTCATAAAGCCTCAGCACCAGAAGTTCTGTAATTAATTGAATATTGCAATTATCTTTGTTTAAAATGGTTTTGTGTAGGTATCATTAGAAAGTGAGGATTCAAAATTATTTTGATTTCTCTCCCACTTTTTAAGTATTTTGGGTAGAAAGTTGATTTTTTTAAATGTATCTTGTAACAGTTTTATAAAAACTCTGATTTCTAATAGTGGCTGAAAGGAGAGATGGGTTTTTTTCAATCCTCATCTGCTTCATAAAGCTGAGAGAAAAACAAAACACAATCAGGATTAGAAGAATTCAGGAGGAAAACACAACCAGGAAACTGGTTTGTTGCTAGCTGATAAAAGCAGCTCCCATGCAGAGACCAAAAGAGCTTTGCTACTGCCACTGGCATAGTCGTGACATTTGAATGTCAGCCAGATTGCTTGAACGTTTCCTAAATCCTATACAGTGTGTGAGTCCAAATTTTGCCCTCTCCACCAGAAAGACTCTGCATTTCTTAGTGTGCAGTTTGAGGAGTGGCACTGGAGAAAGTGTGCCAGTTTTCAGGAGGAAACTGGTTTGAAGTGGCAGTAGGGTCAGGAACACGGGATACTGTTGGTTTGCTCTTAGATTCTAGGCCCCCTGCTCACAGCATTGCCCTTAATATAGATCGATCGATCGATCTCTCTCTCTCTCTCTGGTGGCCTTGTTGTGTCACTCATTGCTAGCGAAACTCAGGGATTGTAGCATAGATCAACAATGATCCTTCCTTATTCTGGCTCCTGCAAATTCAAGCAGACCTTTCACACTGAGGCAGGGGGACATGAGCAGGGGTTCCTGCTCAGAGATAGCAGTGGCCTTTTAACAAGGCTAGCCTTTCTTCTGTAGCAACAATGAAAAGAGGAGTCTGTTTATGCATGGGGCCACAGCCGTCTGCAGTGCAGTCAGTGCAGGGGGCTAAAGCATGGGGTCAGCCCTTCACTTGAGGACACACCCATGTTAGGGGTGTGTGAAGTGGGCTGTATTCTATTCAGATTCAGCTCGATTTGGGGGACAGTGATTTGATTTGTTGATTCGGATCACTGCCCAATTCGATTCAGCCGAATCTGAAGATTCAATGCTGATTCGGAGAATCAGCAATTTGGCCATAGACACAGCTTTAAATATTTTTTCTACATACCTTGAGGTACTAGGCACAACTTGTGAATACTGAGATGGGGGGGGCGGATGGAGCGTACCACAGGAGTAGAGCTCCCCCCTCCCCCTGCGGGGTGCTCAGCAGTGAACCCAGAAATGGACCGGAAGTACTTTTGGTCCACTTCTGGGTCCACCGCCGAGTGAGCAGGGGACGCCCCCCGGCTCGGCAATCAGCTGTGGGGAGAACCCAGGTGCCCCCCCAGACCCAGGAGGCACCAGTTGCCGAGCCAGAGGGCAGGGAGAGAGTGCTCCGCAGTGGACCAGAAGTGTTTCTTATCCACTTTTGGAGCCGCCACCGAGTGCACTGGGGACTCCCCCGCACTGCCATGGGACACTCCATCCACCCCACCATCTCAGCGTTCACGAGCCACCTGATACCTTGAGTTATGTAGAAAAAACATTTAAAGCTGCATCTATGTCCGAATCATCAAATCTCTCTGAATCAATTCAGAGGGTTCCGATTAGATTCGGAGAGAATAAAGGGTCTCCTGATTCGATTTGGTTTTGGAGATTTGACTGCCAAATCAGGCCGAATCTCTGCCAAATTGAATAAGCAACCGAAGCTTCACACAGCCCTAACCAACGTCTGTTATGGGTTGTCTGTAACTTCCTCTCTATGCTTAACTGTGTAAACATGATGCATGTACAAGTTTGTACACAGTCCATGAAGGGAAACAAGCGTTGGCGGACATACACTCCTGGAACTTCATCGAAATCTGTCACTGTTGTTGTTTAATTCAAAGTTGGTCTCATCACTCTTCTTTTATTTTGCTTAGGATGAGGCCACTGTCGCAGGGCACCTCGGTGCTCCTGCTCCTAGAGAGGAGAAACTGCCAGAGAGAGAGAGAGAGAACCCTGGCAGGACATTAGGAGCCCAGCTGAGGGTTGCCAGGGTAACGAGCACAGCTGCGGGTTGCCGGGGCAACTAAGGAGAGCCAGCTGCCTGTAGGAGGCAGGGCCTGGCCCTTATAAAGCCCAGGGCTGAGGCCAGGCTGGCAGTTCCCTGCCAGGCTGGCAGAGAGGCAGGAGCTCCCTCAGTCAAGATATGGGTAGAAGCCTGATCGCAAGTATAGCTCATGATAGCTCTGGAGGCTTGAGCCATGATGCTAAGTTATAGCCAGGCGGCTTATAGTTATGTTATAGCCTAGAGGCTTGTGTTTTGCGTTTGCGTTGTTGCTATTACACCGGTGGCTAGGGTGAGGCTATAAGGGGTTGGAGGAGGCCTCATAGGGACCCCAGAGGGGTGGGGCCCCAGCGCCTGAGGAGGGTGCAGTGTACTCATAAGGGCCCACAGGGTGTGGGGCCCCAGCGCTAGTGAGGGTGCAGTATCCTTATTGGGGACTCACAAGGGAGTGAGGACTCCGGCGCCAGTAAGGGCGCAACTTGCGGGGTGCGTAGACCCCAGCCCCAGAGAGGGGCGTTTTGAGAAGCCCCAGCGCAGGCACGATGAGCCCCAGGAGGGGGGGTGGCACTATTAGGGAGCCCCGCGGGGCACAGCGAGCCCCAGAGAGGGGGCGATATTATTGAGAAGCTCTGCGCGGGCATGTAAGGTCCCCGAGAAGGGAGACTATTGAGGAGCCCGAGACAGGCGTAGCGAGCACGGCTGTAGGCTAGTGCGGCAACAGCCCTCAGATAGGGGCTGGGTGCTGCGGTGGACCCCGACAGAAGGGGTTAGTAGTACAGTGCCCCAGGAGAAAGGCAAGGTGCTGCAGTGGTCCCCGGCAAAAGGGGATAGCAGCGCGGAGAGCCGGGATCAGAGAGGGTAGCCGTGCGGTTGGCCTAAAAGACCGGAGACCCGCTAGGAAGTCCCGTAGCAGGCTAGATTATTTTAGAGAAGGCCCAGAGGGGGCTCAACGAGAGTCCCAGTGAGGGGCTGTATATTGGAGAAAGCCCGGGAGAACGGGCTAGACTACAGAGGAGGCCCGGGGAAGTGGGCATGTTGACAGACCAACGTCCAGTACATCAGCGAGGCTTGGGGCGTGGGATTAAGGGGGGGGAGGAGTAAGGCTAGGGTGCCCTAAGGCACCCATGGGTGCAGGATAAGACCCACAAGGGGTCCAGGAGTTTACGTGCCCAAGGAGATGCAAGGCAGCCTCCCTATTATATTTACCAGCAAGACGTGGCGGGCGAGAATAGAGGGTGCCCTTGGGCCGAATTGGCACGGAGAGGGGGCCTTAAGGAGATCACGGCCCTCCTGTAGGACCCCGCCGTGACAGCCACTAACTTTGCTTGTATTACTGACACCTGGCTGGTTGAATCTTCTGAGCTGGTGTTTTCTCAGATGGTGCCAGCTGATTACTTTGTGCAGCATTAGCCTAGGATTGGAGGGAAGAGAGAAGGGAGGGGGTGGAGTGGTGTTGGTCTGGAAAGAAAATCTGTTGTATAAAAGGTATCCTGTGCCTAACTTGTTCAACATGGAATGGGTCTACTTCATGGTAGACATTGGAAATAGATTGAGGATTCTGTTGATGTACTGGCCACCCTGCTGCACAGTGGAGTCCCTGACTAAGCTAGCTGAGCTGATCTCAGAAGTTGTGATGAGGACATCCAGGCTTAATATCTTGAAAGACTAACCTGTGCACCCAGGCTGGCTCTTCAAGGCTGAAGTGGGACTTCATGGCTGCCACAATGACTCTGGGGCTGTCCTAGATAATAACTGAGTGGACACATCAAGCTGGACACATGTTGGATCTAATGGGCACTTATAGATATGCTCGGGGGGGGCACCTTTGGGTCTGTGGTGCCCACCACTCAAAGGGCCTGAGTAGGCAGCAGAGGCAGCCTGAAAGTGGCTGAACTCCTCAATCAGGAGTCACATGGCCAGCAGGAGACTGCCTGATTGAGCAAGAGCACTCAGCTGCTAGCAGTAAGAGCAGGCTTGAGCAGTAAAGCCAGCAGCAGTTGCTGCAAGCAGCTGGAGGCAGAACATCATCTGGTTGGAGCTGCTGCTCAGGAACACCCAGAGGACAGGGTAGGAACTATGGGGATGGCAGGAGGTTCCTGGTCCTGGTTAATCAAGTCTGCTTCGCACTGTAATTACAGCATGTTGGAGCAGCCTCCCTGCACCATGTAGGAGCCCAGTATTTTGTAGCTGCCTGGATACAGGGGTTCCAATTACTGGGAGTGTCATTTTTTTTCATGATTGGACCCTTACCTTCTAAAAGTACATATCCCCATCCTCCAGTGCTCCTGTCAGGGTTGTGGAACACTTGAGCTGCTTTGCCTCTGGGGACTCATGGGAACTCCAGAACAATTTGGGGGACATTTCTATTGACCTTGATGGCTACTCTGCCAATGGCCTAGTTGAACTGTGAAATAGCACATTGATCTTAGCCATCTATGTGATGGCAACATTCTTCTTCACTGCCATTGCATCTGCAAAGTTCCATCTGGTGTAACTGTTTGAGGTGATGAATGGCCTGGTTAATCCAGGTTGTCCTAACCCAGAAATTGAGTAATTTACAGCCTCCTGTGATGAGTTTGCCACCTATATGGCAAACAAAATAGATCAAATGCAGCACAGTTTGGTTGGGGACTACCAATTTAGCTGCAGAGTCGTAGAATCATAGAAGTAGGGTCGGAAGGGACCTTGTAGATCTTCAAGTCCAACCCCCTGCCTGGGCAGGAGGAAAACTGGGCTCAAATGACCCCAGCCAGGTAGGCATCAAGCCTCTTCTTAAAGACCCCCAGGGTAGGAGCCAGCACCACTTCCCTTGGAAGTTGGTTCCAGATCCTAGCTGCCCTAACTGTGAAGTAGTTCCTACGGCTGTCTAATCTAAACCTACTCTCCAACAACTTGTGGCCGTTATTCCTTGTTATCCCGGGGGGCGCTAGGGGAAACAAGGTCTCCCCCAAACCCTTCTGGTCCCCCCTAGTGAGTTTATAGACGGTCACCAGGTCCCCCCTCAGCCTTCTCTTGTGAAGGCTGAACAGGTTCAGGTCCCGTAGCCTCTCATTGTAGGGTCTGCCCTGCTGTCCCTGGATCATGCAGGTGGCCCTCCTCTGGACTCTCTCAATGTTGTCCACATCCCTCTTGAAGTGGGGGGCCCAGAACTGGACACAGTACTCCAGCTGTGGCCTGACCAGTGTCGCGTAGAAGGGGAGGATCACCTCCTTGGCCCTACTTGAGATGCACCTGTGGATGCATGATAGGGTCTGGTTACCCTGCCGACCGTGACCTCGCATTGTCGGCCCATGTTCATCTTGGAGTCAATAATGACTCCAAGATCCCTTTCTGCCTCTGTGCCCTCAAGAAGGGAGTTTCCCATCTTATAAGTGCGCTGATGGTTACTACTGCCCAAGTGGCTTTTCACACCATTGTCCAAATCACTGATAAAGAAATTGAACAGCGCGGGCCCAAGGACTGAGCCCGGGGGGACTCCGCTGCCCACTTTGCCCCAGGTTGAATATGACCCATCCACCACCACCCTCTGAGTAGGACCCTTCAGCCAATTTGCAATCCATCTGACCATGTAGGCATCAATGCCACAGTCGCCTAGTTTTTTAATGAGGATGGGGTGGGAGACAGTGTCAGAGGCCTTGCTGAAGTCCAGAAAGACTACATCCATGGCGACACCTGCATCCAATGCTTTTGTGACCTGATTGTAAAAGGCAATCAGGTTGGTCTGACATGACCTGCCCCTAATGAAACCGTGTTGGTTGCCCTTGAGCATCTTCCCGGATTCCGGCCCATCACAGATGTGCTCCTTGATGATCTTCTCAAAGAGTTTCCCCAGGATTGAGATAAGACTGACAGGCCTATAGTTGCCCGGGTCCTCCCTCCTCCCTTTTTTAAAGATGGGGACCTCATTGGCTATCTTCTAATCATCTGGCACCTGGCCCGAGCACCACAAGTGCTCGTAAAGCCGTGCCAAGGGCCCTGCAATAACCCCTGCTAGCTCCCTCAACACCCTGGGGTAGAGGGGTTCAGTAATGGGAAACTTTGGTTTTGTTCAATCTGTATGGATCCATTTCAATCATGGGAGACTGGTGCCTCCTAATACTGGGGGTCCCCCAGCGGCTGATCACAGACTAGGGGGCCGGGGGCAAAAGGAGAAAAAAAAATTGGGGGGGTGCCCAGCTCCCCTTGCAGCTGCAACTTGTCCTTGCCCCGTGCAAAGATCGGGGGGGGGGGGGGGCCATGTGCCCCCTTTTGGCTCCCTAGCACTGTGACTGTGCAGGAGCCGCTAGGCTCCACTTGTCCCATGACCCGACCCAGCCAGGGCTCCATTCACTGTGAATGGGGCACTGACCGGACCAGGTCATGGGGCAATCAGAGCCCAGTGGCTTGTCCAGGGCCACAGCACGTTGGAGCCAAAGGATTGAGGGATATCTTTCAGAAACAATGTAAGACTTTTCTATTTGGGAAGGCTTTCAGCAGATGGTGTTATTTTGGGGTTAAGGGTGTCTGTTTTATTACATAAAAGGAAGTTTAGGTTAGATAGTAAGAAAAACTTTCTCACTAGGGCTAAATATGGACAGTCAAAAAGCCCTAGGCTGAATTGATTCAATCTTTGCAGGTTAATTTAAGCTGCATAGATTGAAATGATAAGCAAGTGAGTACATTCACTATTGATTCTGGAAATGCAGTCACATGCCTGTAGTAGCTCAGGCCAGAAGCCGGGGGGCACTAGAGCACACCTCCCTGTTCAGCTGGAGCAAACAGTTTGGGCCATGGGTAGCCCACCCACCCTGTGAGCTGGAGGTTTGCAGGGGAGGTGCAAAGCATCCTGGGATTCTGGGGGACTGTTTGTTAACTCGAATGTGGAGGGAATCTGGGACAAAATTTCAATAAATCGATTTAACTTAAATCAGGTCTGCTACTACATCCATCCACGCTTATCTTCAACTGGTTTTAGCCATTTTGAAAGCAGTGTATGTGCACTGAGCTCCTCTCATGTTACAGATTTGAACTGGTTTCCAATCACTTGTATTGGTTTATATGTAATTTCTGTCCTTAGCCTAGAAAAACTTCTCTGGGTAGTAAAAGGCTACCCAGAGAAGTTGTGGAATCTCCATCCTTGGAGGATTTTAAGACCTGACTACACAAAGTCTTGGCTGGAATGATATAGTTGGGCCTGATCAAGCTTTGAGCAGGGAGTTGGTCTAGATGACCTCCGGAGGTCCCTTCCAACCCAAGTTTTCCATGATTCTATTATTATTTTAATATTTTAATGTTTTGATAATTTTTCTCATTTTTTATCATTAGCTGCCCTAAATCCTAGTTGGAGGAAGGAAGCATAGAAAGTGAATGCATGAATATGAATACCTTTCCAGTACAGAGAAAAGCTGGCCAGGTAGCACAGTGGCCAGGGTTTGATGTTGTGATTGTGAGTGACTATTGGGTTATAATGCTTTAGATCCACATGTGCGACTTCTATAGCACTGCCTATAGAGGAATGAGCATGGAGATGCTTGAAAGAGGATTGCAGGGATGGGTTCCTTTCTCCTTTCATGGTGATTCTAACATCTCCAAGCTACATATCTGGACCAGGTCCAAGGAGATTATAAAGGAGATTAAGAGATTCCTTTGGCCCAGTCATTTTCCACGTCTTTTATCCAGACGTCCTGGAATAAACTCCCACTGTAATAATCCCTGCAACCACCTCCTTATTGTAACAAAAAAGCCAGTTTTTGTGCCTGAGCTTGCCCACTGTTACTGGACTGCCCACTATTGCTAAACATGGACAGACAGGACCAGAGCTAGAGTTCAGTGTCACCTGGGTCCTGATCTGTCTCTTTGAGAGTCAGGTTGAGCGCAGTTTTCCATTTTTCCAAGTGGAAACTGCTCATTTGATGTTTCCATTTTATCCTTCCCTTGCTTTCCATGGTGGATACATGCAGACCCTGGGAGAAGTTCTAATATCTCCCTGTCTGATCCCAGGGGTTGTGGTACAGGGCACTTTTTGTAAAGCCTCATCATCTGGAACCACATGATCTACATCATCATCTTGGCTTTCACAGTAATAATAGTAAGCTTCTGGCCAGAGACATAACTAGCAATTTTGCCACCTTGGGCAAAGATGCTATGAAGCACCCTCAGAGATGTTGAGCACTGCAGAGCTAAGTGGGGATGTCATTAGGTTCTCAAAGTCTCTGACTGCTGCTGTAGCTACTGCTCATGCGCAAGCTCCCTTGGGGTCACCATTCTGGCCCTGCACTAGTTACATTGATGCTTCTGGCCCTCTTGCTTATAGAAAAAGATTGGAACCTGCCCCCACACCCCGTGCCAATGGCAGACAGCAAATACATTTTACACAAATTTTGTTTTTTACAATCTCCTGGTCCTGGAAAGTCTGTCTCATGGCTTTTGAATGCATGGGTAGGATGATGCTAGGGTATGTCTCACAGGGAGGATTGTGCACTTGTTAATTTATCCCACATAGAATTAGAGAGTAATGCACCTTAAATTACTTGGGGCGCAGCAAACTAAAACTCCAAGGAGGAGTTTTAGTTTGCTGCCCTACAGCCATGGAGTGAAGCATCAGGCTCCATGCAGCTCAGGGGCTCTGTAGGAATCCTGTGAAGGTAGCCTGGCAGCAGCCCAGGAAAGCAGACTTTGCCCAAGAGAAAAATATATATATATTTTTTCCCCCTGGAGCTTGCCTGCCTGCCTGAGCTGCACGGGAGCCTGGTGCTTCCCTCTGCGGCTGCGGTGCCCCTGGGACCTTCCAAACCAGGTGCCGTTGGGTAGGTGCCGCCTGTGGGTGGGGGGGCTGCTGCTGCTGTGGAAGGAAGCATGACCCTCCCCCCCCCCCCCCCCCTTTTTTTTTTTTTTTTTTTGCAGCCCAGGGACCACTCCACCCACCGGCAGCTCACCCTCTCCTCCCCGCTGGAGAGGCAAGTAAATAAGTGGGTGTGTGCATGACACAGTGGGGGTTTAAAGGGCCCTAGATTGAAGCAGTGTTTTTAAAAACCCACTGCTTCAATTTAGAGTCCCCATTTCATCTACACGTGCCCTTTGCCTGTGTAGCCCAATGAGGACAATAAAGCCAATACTTTTATGATGTGATAATATTGCTAACTTTTGAACTTATTTCATGTCCTGTGGTATGTGCTCAAAGCCTCAGTTTCTTTGGTCATTGGATGCAGCCTTCATTTCTGTAAAAGAAAATTCTAACCATTGTGGTTGAGGGGAGAAACTTAAAACCATTACTGAAATGCAGTCACTTAGACTTAAAAATTAGAAGGCAAATAAAATTCCGCTGATTTTTATGAGTTTTCAAAAGCCTCATGGTTATTAGCCAGTCTGTTTATTGTTTGGGGCCTGACTTTTGATAGTTAAATTTTGGAGGTGGTAGTGCTCCTTGATATGTTGTTTGTATTTTTTTTCCTAACTAGCTTGGAGATGGCCTCTTTTTTTTTTTTTAAAGCTTCAGCCATGTAAATTGAAAGTACTAAACAAATCATTTTGCAAGTTAGAAGTACACAAGGAAACATCAGACACAAGGTCTAACATTTAAAAAAAAGAGTCCTTTCATCTTGCAGGGGTTTAGGTTGTAGCCGTGTTGGTCTAAGGACATAGGCAGACAAGGTTCCTTGGGTGAATTTGATATCTTTTATTAGACCAACCCAAATAGTTGGAGAATAGTTATTAAGCAAGCTTTCGGGTTCAAAAACCCTTCATCAGGCTAAGGAAGCTTCAGCAGTTGGTGTGTGCTCTTCCTGGATGGAATGAAAAGTCCTTTCATCTTGTTTGTACTCTTAAACACTGAGGCTAGGGAGAGACATTGCACATAAACTGATTTAAGTGATCAGAAACTGGTTTAAACCTGTAACAGAACATAAGTTCAGTGCACATAAACAAGTTTAAAAATGGCTACAACCAGTTTGAGATAAACCTGGTGGAATGTGGTGTCAGACTTAATTGATTGAGCTCAAACACCTGGTTTATGTAGCTTCTGTCCCAGACACCTTCCTGGTTTAAGTTTAAATTAGAGCCCCTCAGCATCCCAGCATGCTCTCTGGGCTGGGCTGTGCTCTCTGCTTCAGTGGAGCAGGGCTGGCCCTACTCCGTTGCTCCCTAGCCAGAGCAGGGACAGGCAGGGGCGGGGGTCTAGCCAGACGCTGGCCCCCGGAAGAGAGCAGGGAAGAGGTTTATTTTGCCCTTCCTCCCTCCCCTCTCCCACCAGCACTAACTTGCATTTCTCCACTGTCTGCTCCAGCAGCGGGGGCATGGCCAGCCCCCGTAATCGCCTAGGACTGAGCTGGCCAGGGAGAGGTTTAATTCCCCTGCCTTGTCCCACTGGCATGGACCTGAGCCAGGGTCTGCTGGGCACTCCCCTCTCACTGCTGCAGTGGCAGGGGCACAGCCAGAGGCCAGCCAGCAAGGGCCCCTGAGGCAGAGGGGGCATAGAAGGGGGTTGTCCCCCCACTCTGCCCCTGGAGAACTGCAGCAGGATGTTCCCACTGCCATCACCGCTTGCTTCCTGTGAGGGGCAAGCAGCGAGATAAGCCCCCTCCTACCTCCTCTGCTGGATGCCAAAGGGAGCGGGGAATAACCTCCCTCTCTGCTCCCCACCTAAGGGGCTGTGCCAGCCGGCATCTGGCCATGCCTCCGCCTGGCTGCTGGAGCAGCGAGGGGGGAGTGACCGTGATGGAGGCTGCAGCCCCTGTCACGGTGTCCCAGACTGCAAACCTCTTCCCAGCGACTTCAAGAAGACATGAAAACCCATGTCCCAAGATGAAATAGGTAGCGTAAATTTGGTTGATACACATTATTTTAACTAGATAGGGCTCGAAGTCCTCCTTTAACTTAAAATGAGGTCAGTCATTTTATGTCAGTCAGTGACATGCCTGTCATGAGGCTGGACTGATTTTTCTGGTCTGACAGAGCTTGTGCCAGAACAAGAGGACTAGACATGTTTTCTGTGTTACTCGCTTTGTGTTTTCCTGATTTCCTGGAACAGAAAAACATCTCTTTGCTTTTTATTGAAGCCATTAATCTTCTATCTGGATAGACTCTGTTATATATAAAGGAAAGATTAATAAATAAAAAGGAGCTTTAACAAAGATAAAATTCAGATTAATCTTATAACTGACTGACTCTTGACCTGGAGACTGATTTTTAAAATAATTCTTCTGTAAAGGGGCTGGCAACATTAACCTGCTAGTTCATGCATTCTTGTCGCCTCCCAGAAAAGCTGCTGCTTTTTCCTAGAAGCCCTTTCTGCATGTACCGTGTCCCAGCAAGCTGCGTCCCCAGAACATTACCGTCATATAGGGCATCCAAATTCTTCAGTTCCAAATGTCAAGGAGGATGTGAAGTTGTCTTTTTGAAGGAGTGGTGAGTAGTGTTAATGGAGGAGATTGTCCCAGGGTTGTATTAAGAAGTGGTTCATTTGGTAACTGTAGCCTAAGGGCTATCCTTCTGTTGTCTGGAACCTGGGATGTCAACCAACCTTGTGAGTTTATCTAAGATCCACTTTTAGGTGGTGCTTATTGCTGTCATCCAGTGAGAGCCACTGTAACCCTATAGTGGAGCTCATGCTGTTCTCTGTGCTGGGGTGCAGAGCAGTTGAAACCCCCTTGTGGACTAGGGCAAATAACTGTGTCTGTTTTTCTCTGGGTCCCTCTACATGTACAGGTAAAGGCACAATGGGATTTACTGCACAATCCACACAACAGTGCTTCTTGCCATGCCACACATGCATGGTAGAAGGCATGATTGTGAGATTGCACATTAGATCCCATTGCACCTTTAGGCTAGGGACAGATATTCAAAAAGCCTAGTCAGCTGATGGGGCTCCCAGCCACAGGTGCAAATTAAAGCTGGATAGCAACCAGCTATAAAGTTATTACATGTTTTCCAGTAATAACTTTATAGCTGATTGGCCTTTTTATGATGTGATAGTTCATTTGTACGTGTCTAATTAATTGCAGAATTAACTCAGTAATTGCACTATACATGTAACAGGTAGAGGGGGCCTGTATGTTCACTGTTTGTATGTTCACCTTAGGAAAGGACTAGATTCTGGTTCTGGATATAACGGGCTGTGGTTTAGCTGTCTTTGGATGTCAGGCTTTGGGGCTGTGCCTGTGCCTGCTGTAGTTCACTGTGTGATCAGAACAGGGCCCCCCTCTTCACCTCCTACACTTGGCTCTGCTCTGCTCCATGGTAGAGGTCAATTTGTTATATTCCATTGCTATGCTCTGCATAGGTTAGATTATAACTTGTGCCTTGTATGAGGGGAGCTATAACATCAGCATACTTGAGTTAGGAAATTTGGCACAAATGACCTTTTCATAAAACACAAAAGCAAATGATATTTATCACTAGCCAGAGTTAAGGTCCATATTCTGGAGCTTTGAGTTTGATTATTTATGACAGAGCTAGCATACATATTACAGAGCTGGAGAACAGACTAAAAGGGTGTGGTATCCAACTTGCAGTGCAGTCATAATTACAAGGAGAAAGGCTTGTCAGGGATCAATAACTCTTGATGCTGATTGCATGGAGGAGTTGGGTCCAATATTAACTGGAGACTTACTTGTTTGTGTGCTGCAAGTTGAAACTGCTCTACATCCACCTGACCAGTTGAGTGATGGGCTCCCTTTAGTTCAATATAGCATGAGTTGAAGCCCAGTGTTCCTTAGCAGTAGTAATGGCAGGGTACAAAGGACTTGTTCTTTCTTATTCCTTTGACTTGGTTCATTATGACTTCATTTCAGGGTCACTGAGGTATAAATAATTACTCAAGGAAGCAAAGAATGGATTTTCTTGAACCAAAGGTTGCAGGGGCACAGCATATTTCCCACAACACAAGAAATGGTTTCACAAGACAAAAAGTATCCCAGAAGGGGATGTTGGAGACCTGAGGTTTGGAGGAGTTTGCGTGGGGATTGTCCATGGTAGGCAGTGTCAGGAGCAAGTTGGGATTAGGTGCACCATTCCCTTCCTGCTCAGCATGCTGTAGTATCACAGCATTGGCAGTAGTGGAGAAGGAACTTCTTTAGGATACTAGCCAATTGCCCGTCAAGAATGTGGGGGGTGGGGAGGGAGGGGGCTGGGATGGAGTGCCGCCGCCTAATGCCTTGTGCTGCCGCTGTTCTTCCTCTTGTAGGGAGCGGAGTGGGGGAGTTGAAGCCGGCACTGCTGGCCCTGGCTCCCCCACCCTCTGCCCGGTCCTCGCTACTACTTCAGAATCATGGCAGCACTCCCCCACACTTGGAGCACTCTGATTTGGCTGTTTCTGTCAGCCAATCAGAGTGCAGATAAAGCATTACGGACAGACAGATAGACATAGGCTTTTATAATATTAGAATTCTTAGCATCAAAGCCTGCTCTATGAGAAGTGGGAGGGAGAGTGAGAACTCCAAAAACACTTCTAGTACAAGAGCTTGTTTTCCTTCTGGCTTCAGTGAGGATGACCATACACTTGCCTCATTTTCCAAGAGCATTTCTGCTTTTATTTAGCCTTTGTCTTTCAATCAGGGAAGCATCCATGTGTCACAGCTGTAAACAACAATAGAAGAGAAGAACGTGGTGCCTTCCTAATAGCAAGAACGCCTGTGCAGCCCAGTTCTGCCAAAAACAACCAATAAAGCCTTTTGATTCCAAAATGCTGATCTTGCATGCCTTGTCAGGTACTGCTGATCTTGCATGCCTTGTCAGGTACTGCAAAAGGGACATATCTAAAAAAATAACCCAACTTTGCCAACATGTCTAGCACCTCAAAACATAAAAGAAGAATCCACCTTGTTTCATTGCCCAAACATACTAGGAAAATTAGTTTCTTAAACTTGTGGCTTTTGGAACTTTGCACATTTGAGTTCTTGTGCAGTCTGACCTATGTTATAGATTCATAGATTGTAGAGTCGGAAGGGACCCCGAAGGATCATCGTGTCCGACCCCCTCCTGTCAGCCGGTGTTTGCACAACAGGCTGGTAACCAGTGAATAGCATGGGTCTTTTAAGGAGAGATGTGGATGGTGGATTTTTGAAAAGGGGGGTGCAGATGGTAAGGTGCATCATCACATATAAAATAACACATCTTTTTCTCCAGTTAAAATAAGATAGAAGCCTTACTAATATGCTAGAGGCCTACTTAGGGCTGTATTATTCAGTTAAGATTGAAGCAAAAAACAAATATAACTCATTCTTATGAAGTTATACAACAATATGCAGGGCTGTGAAATAGGTTCATTATCAGGAGCAGATAACAGACAGCAGAATTGCAAGACAAAGGATAGCTTGATTGGTGGAACATCAAGAATTTAAAAAGGAGAGGGTGTTTAACCCTTGTGGTAAGAAGAATTTAGAAGAAATCAGGTAGATTATAATGAGCCATGAAGTCAATTGATTCCCTTAGCACTGTCTGACTAGAAATGCTGCTGCCACTGCCGGGCAGTTGATTTTAAACTTTGGGTGGAACAGTTATCAAAGAGCGGGGAGAGGAGTGCAAGTGCACCAGTGCACTCTTGACCCGCACCGCCAATCCACCCCTTCTGAGAGATCCAGCCTTAATTTAAAAGTGCCACGTGATAGGGAAGCCATAGTATTCCTAGGCAGTGTTCAAATAGTGATGCATGTTATTTTCAGTCTGATGCCTTTCCTTTAGTTCTCTATGGTGATAGAAGGTACAGGATGATCTTTGAATTAGGATAAAAGTTAGACTGTTGCACACATTTTCCATCCATTTCATAGATACAGGGGTCAGAGGGGAGCACTGATGCCCTGCATAGCTCGGGCTAGAAACCTTACCCACTGCTTTTATCCCAAGCCAGCCTTGATTTTAAGGTCCCAACGAGGTGGAGAATATGCAGTGTTCTTTGATAATTGGTTCCAGTAGCTAATTTTTCCTTCCTTTAAAATTGTGCACCCTGTTTCTATTTCAATTTTCCATTCCTCTGTCCAGGTCCTATTGTGCCTTTGTCGTCTTTTGGCCCTGTTGAGTATCTTCTGCTTCTCTTTCCTTGTCTGGTCATGATCTGCCACTCCATCTCCTCATTTTCCACTCCTTCCTGCCCTCTTGGCCTCAGTCCTTTTTCTGGCAGTTTTATAGTAATGCTGCCTCAGACTGCTTGTCTGACATAGTACAGGGTCAACAGCCGTTCATTCAGATCTTGAATCTTTTCCTCCAGTGCAACCAGTTCCTGTCATAATTATAAACAATTGTTTCCCCTTTGGGTGCAGACAGAAGTGCAGCTCCCAGTTGTAACTCGGAACGATTTCTGCAAAGCGCTTTGAGTTACAGCATTACCCCAGACCAAGCAGAAGTTCAATGTTGGTTCCAGGGGGAGGGGAATCTAGCTCCTGTCTGGGAGCCTGCAGCCAGGGTCCCATAACAACTGCCAGGGCCCTCTGCTAGTTTTTTTCAGAATGGGAGGGGAGAAAGCCAGCAGAGGGAGCTCGTTCTTGGGGCTCTTCAGCTGGTGCTGAAGGGTAGATGAACAGGAAGCTCCCCCACTTAAGTGGGGGCTCCAATACACCCTTCCCCACCCTCCGAGGGGGTGGGGGGGACCTGAAAAACCTCCAGACTCAGGACTGGATTAATGCATAGGCAAACTAGGCACGTGCCTGCGGCCCTAAGTGAAAAAGGGGACCAGTTGTGCTTATTTTACATATTATAATTAATGAGTGAAAAAAGTAGGGGCCCATGAGTTTTTGCCTAGGGCCCACTAAAGGGTTAATCCAGCCGTGTTCAGACTGAACTCTCTCTGCTTCCTTTCTCCCTGGGTGCAGACAGAAGTGACAATTTTTGCCTGATCTGACCACAGAAAGCAGTTTATAAGTATGACCAAACACAAGTGCACGGCTATAAACAGCTTCAAAAATTGCTGATCGGATGAAAACCTGACCCCTCATTGCAGGAGGGATCAAGTAAGGACATTTTAAAATGTAGTGTCCCCAGAGGATGAGGCAGGTGTATTGGAGCCCCCATGGGGGCCAGGGCTCCAATTCAACCACCCCACCCTTCAGCATCAGCTGGGGAGCCCCAAGAATGAGCTCCCTCTGCTATCTTTCTCCCCTCCCATTCTGAAATAAACTAGCAGAGAGCCCTGGCAGTTATGGAAACCTGGCTTCAGGCTCCCAGCCAGCAGCTAGATTCCCCTCCTCTTGGAACCAGCAGTGAACTTCTATTTGGTGTGAGGTAACGTAACTCAGAACACTTTGCAAAAATCATTCTGAGTTATAGCTGGGAGCGGCACTTCTGTCCGCACCCCCTGGGTGCATCTATACATGCATTAATGCACCTTTTCTAAGGCATGTTAAATTTAGTACCTCCAATGAGAGGTGCTAAATTAATGTACATTAGCTGTGCTACTGCACAGTAGTACATTTGCACACTTTTTAGTGACAATGCATTATAGACTATTTTACTGTGCATTAGCATAATGTCATTTTTTTTACGTGACACTTTAATGTGCAGTAAAATAGTCCAACTGCGCATTAAAGTGCACATGTAGATGCACCCCCTGTGTCTTGCCATGGCACCCAGCAGGTGTTTCCATTATGCCTCTGGTTAGAGAGATGTTAGAACAGGAGCAGGCAATTATTTGGGTCCCCAGGTCACATAGGCAGTTCTGGGGAACTTTTGTTTGCCAGTCAGCACTGCCTCTCCCCTCCTGCCACAACAGCCCAAAGCCCGAGAACCCTGCAGCTCCTCCCCACTACGGCCACCGGCACCCAGCAGCAGATGAGCACACAACTCCACCCTAGCCTGCCCTGCACCCATTCTGGACTTGCCCTAGCCAGAATGGACCAGCTCCAAACCAGCTGAGACCTGTGCGCACAACCTTGACCCTGGCCCACCCTATGCCTGCTCCAGACCACCTGCCGACACTGAATGGTGGCAGCAGTCAGGCAGAAGCTGCTGCTGGGTGTGAGGGAAGAGTGGCCGCCTCTCCCTTGCCATCGTCAGGCCCTTTTTGCTGCAGCCACCCAGAGCCTGTGGCCAAGCTGCCCTGTGGCTCCTTTCCACCACCATCACTGCTGTCTCTGGGCTGCTCAGCGGGGCAGCAGTGGCAGTGGTGTGGAGCTGCAGGGGAGCCTGGACAAAGGGCTCTGTGCAGCCACAGCAAGAAGGGCCCAGCAGTGGTGAGGAAGAGGCAGCCGCTTTTCCCCCATGCCCAACAGCAGCTTCTGCCCAGCTGCTGCCACAGCCACCACTGCTCACCATGGGCAGACAGTCTGGAGTGAGCTCAGGGTGGGCCAGGCTGGGGATGTGTATGCAGATTCTGGCTGGTTTGGAGCTGGTCCACTCTGGTCAGGATGAGTCCAGAGCGGGCAAAGGGTGGACCAGGCCTGGGCCAGGCAGGACCAAGGACCTGTTGTGGGCCAGACAAAGTCCCTCCCCGTAGTGCACAATCTCTCAGGGAGTTAAATGAGGATCATTATAGCAATTGTATCCCTTGGACTAACAAGGCACGGAGCAGTGAAGTGTGTTACTTGGGATCATATACAGATCTGATGGTGCACTCAGGACTTGAACCCCAAAACCTCCCTTTTCACTCCTCTGTATCAGGTCTGTTTTTAGCTTCCTACCCCTCCAAGCATCTCCCACTGAAAATAGCCACCTGCTGAAAATAAACAGAGCTCCTCTGTTTGAGTTTGCCTCAGGAAACAAAGGATGAAAACAAGAGATGAAAACTTTACCACACACGCAGTGCAATGACAATAATAACTTTCTTTTATAACAAGCACAATGCAAAGAGAATTTGAAATTAGTCCTTTTTATTGTAGTCAATGACCTTGGGCCCCAATCCTGTGGTCAGAGCTGTGACAGAGATCATCACATGGTCCCTTAAATCCAATGCAACTCTGAGTGGATGCCAAGTTCTGACCACATGGATTCATAGCAGACTTCGGGCCTTTACTGGTGAAGGGAACCAACTCTTCCAGGGAAAGGAGAACCTGGAACTTTGCTGTAAAGGTGCCAGTAGAGGGAGCCCATAAAGACCAATGCATGTCTTGTAACACAAGGAAAATATATAGGTATTAATTTGCAAAATAATAATTCCCAGCAACTGAACATGCCAAATACCAAATTGGCTGCCACATTCAGGTAGCTCATTTAGTATGGGGAATTTTATTACGATGCTATGGCAAAATGGATCCAGCTGGTCCTTGGCTAGGAAAAAGAAATCATGCAGGAGCAATGACATGGTCTTCCCTCTGCATCTAGCCCGCTCTGTTTTACAGTCCTGCCCTCCACTGCAGTTGCTGAGTGATTGAGCCACTGCTGGAGTAGCCCTGAGAGGGTGGCATTTGCTTGCCCGGAAATCTGGCTCAGGTTTTTAAGCCCTGTTTGACAATGCCCTGGCTGGAATGATCTAGCTTTGAGCAGAGGGTTGGACTAGATTACCTCCTGAAGTCCCTTCCAACCTTAATTTTCTATGATTCTATAACTTCCCTTTTGACAGATGGATGAGAGATTGCAGCCACTCCTCTGAGAACTAGACCTTGAAGGAGGCTTCACACCTTTGTCAACTCCAGGACACTGTACTTAGTGCCCTCACTAAAGCCCACTTGTATGCTGCAGCAGGTGCAGAACATAGCTCCCCACCATGGGAGTGGCATAATTAAGTGGTCCTTGAGGTGGCTACCCGTGGTTGTCCAGTTAGATTTCTAGGCAGTGGTGATGATCTCTAATGCCTTCAAGGTTACTGGTGGGGACAGGAATTTTAACACACACGTACAAGCCATGCAGTGCCTCCATCAGGGAAGTCCCATGGAGGCATAACTGTCTAGGACTGCACTAGGGCACTTCCTCCTTCCTCCTTCCCCTGGTACCTTCTTTGCAGGGCTATGGCTCTAGAGACTCCAGAAGTAAGCAGCAGCATACAGGGACAGTACTTGACATTTGCTCCTGCTGAGGGGAGTTACTATCTCATTTTTTTGCCACAGATGGCCATGTCAAGCAGGCAAGAAACCTCCTATTTTCACTGGCAAAAATCTCTTAACATCCCCCCCAGCAGCAACAAACTCCAGCTGCTGCCACCCAACAAAGCTGCCTTTCTCATAGTGCCCTTCACTCATTGACGCACACTCATACTGCTGCTGCTGGCTGCCAGGAGTGAAGCTGGAAAGTGCAGAGGGGGTGGGGGATGGGACAGTGAGGCATATCCCACTCCATTCTGCCCCCCACCCAGCCTTTGGCAGAGCCCTGGGCTCACCCACTCATCCATCCATACGCTACTACCTCCCAAGTCCTGTTGCAGACAAGTTCCTTTCTTCAGGTTTTGGACGGAGAGACAGTGATGAAAAATGGTGGGTGTTGGGGAGGGGACCCCTCTCAGACCGTTTGTTTCAGCCTGCCTGGTGGGTGGGATATGCAGGAACATGGGAATGCTGTGCAGGAGGCATGCTGTTGTCCCTGGATGCTTGCTAGCTTCCCATAAACATGCTTTTGTCCTCAACTCATGCTAGTGGCATTTTTGTGTATAAATCTCAGAGGTGGTCTCTTTTCTACACCCAGCTGCTCACCAAGAGCCTGTGACTGTTGGTCTCTAACTCTGAATGCTCCATGTTTGGTCTTGGAGCTGTCTCCTCAGGGACCCTGATTGTAGCATTTGTCCCTTGCACAGCCATGCAAATCACTTTGCTCAGCCCTGAATTAAGTTGTTTGACTTTATGGCCAAAGCCCAGTAGTAGAAGCCATACACACTGGAAATACAAAATTAGATTGATAACTGTTGTTGTAAGTGGAAGCTGATGATAATCAAATATTGTGTTTTAAGCATGGTTCCTTTTGAAAAGATGTAATTATTCCATGAATAGGGTGTATTCCATTTACATGTGTAGCGGATCAGCCAAGGTCACAGGTTTGATCACTGTATGGGACACAAGATCTTTCCTGCCTCAGGCAGGGGATTGGACAAGTTACTATTACTTTATAACTTAATTACACTCTTTTATTTGCATAATTGGTGAAACTGTCTAGATGCTATCAACCTCAAGGCTTCTAAAGCAGCCCAGAACTAACAAGATCTTTATCAATTTCAAGACTGCTGTTAGAGGCATAAGGCATACCTGGGAAAAATGGTAATGAGCCTTCAGAAGATGGGAAAAGTTTAGTTCAGGCTGTTCTTGTAATTAAGGAGCGTTATTCACATCAAGTCTGGGTAACTGCATATTCCAGAAAAGTGTCTAGCCTTTTTTTCCAGTACCTTGAGACTCTGTCCTTAAACATACTAGCTAGTTTTGCAGAGCCATGCTCCAGTTTACCTGTAAGCTTGTTTACACAGCCATCTTCATGATTAGGAGTACTGAGTTGTCCAAGCAACTTGTACATTGACACACACATTTTATACACATTTAAGAGGGGGTAGTCCTGGGGAGCCTATGTGATATACATTCCCATGGATAGCCAAGAGGGTTACTCTCTAGTGGATGGTTCTGGGATGTGCTGGACCAGTGACCTGGTGTTCAGAAGGCTGACAACCACTCCCTCGAGACCTGGGCTGTCCATCTTCCTTACTAAATGAAGGCTGGAGGGAGGGGTCACAGGGAGTCTTGTCAGGATAATGGGGCAGGCGCAGGGTGCCCAGTGTGTAGAGGACCCAGCATTTGCCGCCATAGGGGCCCATAAACAAGGGTATATGGCATCTCTGAAATTATCTTGTGGCACCCCTGGATGCCGTGGCATCCTGGTTGAGAATCTCTACTCCAGTGTTAGACAAAGCTCCAGTGCACTGTTCCCAGACAGCCATTATGCTTGTTGTACGCTTCTGAGAGTGTGGGCTGTGTGTAAAGGTCACACTCTAACTGATCTTCACAGGTTTGGCAATAGCCCTGTGGGACAGCAGTTGTTTGCCCCCTTGTAGTTGTGAGGGAGAAAGATATCTACATTGGTATGTAGATAATAAAAGGAGAAGCTAAGGCAGAGAAGCAAGGTGACAAGGCTGAGCTCTTGTGATGTACATTCAGTGTCTCACTCCAGGTTCCACCATGTACTTGTGGAGCTGAACATGTTGTGGAGAACCTGTTGCCTTCTGGAAGCAGAAGGCAGGGTAGATTTATACAAGCTGGTGCTATATATAGATATACTTTAGTTAGTCTGTAAGGTGCAATGCTACCCTGCCTTCTACTTGACTTCAGATTAAAATGACTAACTACATCTCTCTGCTTCTGGGAGCAGCCAGCCATCTCTCCCCCAGCCCTGCCCCCAACTGTACAGGGACTTCTATTTATTTGGACTGCCCTCCTGGGGCAAGATGCCTAATTTCTAGGTTTTGCAATTCTTAAGTGAAGATTTATGAGAACAGTTTTATCCTCAGCTCTTTGCTTTAGTATTCTGTGAACATAGGTCTTGTATTGAATATTATTAAATATATTCTCATGGAAAATAGATCTTGTAAAATTAACTTAATATTGCTCTTTGGTGCATCACAAGTCTACATGATGAAAGTAATTGTGATACCACACAGACTTCTGTAAGGCACATCTTTTATTGAAGGGCTGTCTCTGGCAGCCTGTAGACCACATCTGGCTGGCAAGGTCTTAATGGGTGTGAATCAGATGGGAACCCATGGGCAAGGCCCATGAGTTCCCACTTGATTGCCACTCCCTGCCATTGCTTCTGCTGCTGTGGCAGCCAGGGCCTCTGGGGCAGGGCAGTATGGTGGGAGAGGGCCTGGTAAAACCACTGCCTACACAGCAGCACCAGGGATTGGGGTCGATCATGCTGTCTGCGTGGTGGCAGAAAGGGGCTTGCATTGGCATACAACAGCAGGGGTGCAGCTTACACTGCCTGTGTGGTGGGGGAACTGTGCTAGCCATACATTTAGGAGGGGGTGGTCCTGGGGAGCCTATGTGATATACGACCTATGCAGTGTGCAGTCCAGGGGCCTATGACCAGTGCAGCGTGCAACCCTGGGGCAGCACACATTCCCTGACTGCTCACAAGTTGGACGGCCTTGATTTATTGCATAAGTTTCTGTTTGCAAAGTCAGTGCTATATATAAACAATATGGAATGCATTCAATGCAGAAGGCAGTCTAGTTACAAGTGATGCAGAGAAGGCTTAAGTACTTAATGCCTCTTTTACTTCAGTCTTCACAAACAGGGGCAGCTACCAGATGACAAGCAAAGTTATCAGGAAAGGTAGGGGAGACAAAGAGTGAAGAGCAGTGGAAGAACAGGTTAAGGATTACATAAAGAAGTTAGATGTCCTCAAGTCAGCAGGACTAGATAGGATATACCCTAGGATTCTGAAGGAATTGGCTGAGATAATTTTGGAGCTATTGACTACTGCATTTGAGAAATTGTGGAGATTGGGTGAGATCCCAGATGACTGGAAAAGAGCAAATAACAGTGCCTATGTTTTAGAAGGGTAAAAAGGAGTGAGTCTGACCTCAATACCTGGAAAGGTCATGGAGCAGGTCCTCAAGTAATCTATCCTATTTACTCAAATTCCTTCAACATGTAGGAAAAAAGCCTCCTCTTGGACTCGAGCACTGACCTGGGACAGATGGCAGCTGAAGCTCCAGCCCTGACTGAGACCCAGGCCTGGGGACAGAGCCACATCCATAGCCTACCCTGGGCCAACATCAGGGCCAGGGCCAGGGCCAGAGTAGTTGTTGCTGCTGCCTGGTCAGGGCTGTGATGGCTCTAAGTGGCTCACATGGTATGGCAGGAATTCTTGGTGGGGTGACCATGCAGTGCTGGAGGCAAAGGGGAAAGTGGAGGTGTTGCCATGTGGTGTGGCAGGAGAGGGCAAGCACAGGGGGACTCTTGCAACTCCAGCCTTGACCTGGGTCCAGATACCAAAACTGAGGCCTCTCGCTTCCAGGGCAGCAGCCATCTCCCTGAACCACACATTCTCTGGGTCTTTATTCCTGAGCCCCTATGTATCCTTTTCTTGTCTGACCAGGAGCCAGCTTCAGAAGGAGTACCAGAAGAGGTCCTGGATAATGCCTGACTGTGGGGTGGTGGTTTGAGTGCTATACTGAGAAGTCAGAGATGCTGATTAATGCCCCCTGTTAGTGAGTGGGGCTGGAAACCTTAATATCCCACTTCCCAGATGTGTGCTATAAATAGTGACCTACCTAAATCGCAGTTTTTCAGATTTCATGGAAACTGCAAAAAAACAGCATTGTCCATGATCATTGCAATCACCAGGAAATCCAGCCAAAAAAAAAAAGAAGCAGTAGTGATGTAGACTGACTGAATCATAGAATAACAGAAAATTAGGGTTGGAAGGGAGCTCAGGAGGTCATCTAGTCCAACCTCCTGCTCAAAGCAGGACTATCCCCAACTAGATCATCCCAGCCACAGCTTTGTCAAGCCAGGTATTAACCTCCAAGAATGGAGATTCCACCAGCTCTTTGGGTAACCTGTACTAGTACTTCACTACCCCCCTAGAGAGAGAGATTTTCCTAATATCTGATCTAAACTTCCCTTGCTGCAACTGGAGACCAATGTTCCTTGTTCTGTCATCTGTCACCACTGAGAACAGTCTAGCTTCATCCTCTTTTGAACCACCCTTCAGGCAGTTAAAGGCTATTATTAAATCCCCCCTCAGTCTTTTTTTCTAAAAAAACCCAGTTCCCTCAGCCTCTCCTCATAAGTCATGTGCCCCAGCCCCCTCACCATTTTTGCTGCCCTCTGCTGGACACTCTCCAATTTGTCCACATCCTTTCTATCATGGGGGGCCCAAAACTGAACACAGTACTCCAGATTTGGCCTCACCAGTGCAGAATAGAGCAGAATAATTACTTCCCTTGATCTGCTGGCAACGTTCCTACTAATGCAGCCCAGTGTGCCATTAGCCTTCTTGGCAACAAGGGCAAACTACTGACTCATATCCATCTTATTATCCACTGTAACCTCCAGGTCCTTTTCTGCAGAGCTGCTGCTTAGCCAGTCAGTCCCCCTGGTAGTAGAAGGTGCCCTCCGCCAATCAGCAGAGGCCTGAAGGGGTAGGGCACCAGGGCCCCTCTGCCAATCAGTGGCAAGGGGAAGGGCTGCTGTGAAATGCCCCAAAAATTGACTGCACACCGTGAGCAAGCCACAAAAAAAACATTTTCTCTCCATGATTTAGGCAGGTCGCTAGCTGTAAACACTCAGCTCTTGGTGCTAAAACATGGGAGGGCCTCCTCCAGCTAAGCTGTTACAACTGCTAATTGTTGGTTTGGGGCTTTGATGTCAGTTTGCATCCACAAGGGGCACATGTATACATTCCTGGACAGTGTGTAGTCCACTGCACATGATCATTCTGCATGCACAATACACCCAAGCTATACCAGGATGTTAGATTTGTGTAAGTGACAAAAATAATACACTTAGATGACTAAAAGACCGCCAGTTAAAATCAGCACAGGGAAACAGAAAGCCATCGTTTGTGTTAACACAGCAAGGCTGTACAGCTATGAACAAACAATACAGGCTGGACCACAGAATGTAGGATAGCACAGTAGAGTAACTAAGGGTGGGCAAGTGGGGCACAAGCCCTAGCAAAGACTAAGGAAAATGCCTCTCTCCTCCCATCTTGTACCTTGTAGCTTCCACACAGGAGCTTTAGCATTCAGGAACAGCACTAGGCATGCAATGAATGGGGAGGGCTAAACATCAGCTGTGGGTTTGGTGCTGGCCAGAGATTTGTTCCCAGGAGACAGCTGCCACCAAGGAAGGTGTTTAACCCTCCTGCCTCCCTTTTTTCCCCCACAGAATATTGGCTTGTAAATTGCCATTCAACGCACACTTCTTCAGCAGTTTCCCCATTAACACCTGCAGCAGTGGCTTCCCCCTGTGTATGTCTGCCAGCCCCTCCCTTGCCTGGTGCACCACCACCACATAGGGCACAGAACTGCCCAGCTATGCCTCTGGGATGATACTCTAAAAAGTAATAACCCTGAAAAGCATAATCAGCAACATGCAAATTCTCAATAAGATGCTGCAGAAAAATTAACCCATCTGGTCCTTGGCTGTATCAACAAGAAAAAATCAAGCAGAAGCAGCAATATAGACTACCTTTGCATCCAGTCCTAGTGAACTGTCACTGGATTCTTTGTTCATTCTGATATCTGCACTTTCAGAAAGTATTGAACAACAGGAGAAACTTCTAAAATGATTTGTGGCCTAGAAAACCGTTTTTTTACTCCCATCTGAGCTGCTGGATGCCTAGCATCTTGGATGATCAGGTCACTTTGTAAGTGCCTATGTAGGAAGTTAGGCAGACAAGGTTCTTTGGGTGAATCTGATATCTTTTATTAGACCAACTTAAATAGTTGAAAAAAAATTTCTTAGCAAGCTTTTGGGTTTAAAAACCCTTCTTCAGGCTGATATCAGATTCACCCAAAGAACCTTGTCTGCCTATGTCAGGGGTTTTCAACCGAGGGTACGCATACCCCTGGGAGTACTTGGGATAGCCTCAGGGGGTACTCAGCAGCGGGTGTGGATGCACCATTGCCACTTCCGCCGACACCACTTCTGTCGCAGATTGGCCATGAGGGACACATCCCCCCCTTCCTTCCCCCCCCACCTCAACTGGCCACCAGGGGACTCCTTCCTTCTCGACTGGCTGCTGGGGGTACACTGACCCAAAAAGGTTGAAAACATCTGGCCTATGTCCTTAGACCAACATGACTACAACCTACACCTATGTAGGAAGTTAGCTATTTTAGATGTTTTTGAGAATGCTCACCCTAGTGTCTGATAGTAACAAAAAACTTAAAACAGAGAAAAAGGACGTAGTGGCTGCGTCTACACAAGACGATAACTGCGCAGTAGCCTGTGACTGCTGTGCAGTAGCATTGCGTAGCAGGACACATGATGCGATGCTACTGTGCAGTAGTAATAAGCTACTGCGCAGTCACTGTCATGAAAAAGCCATTTGGCGATGCTAATGCACAGTAACTCTGGTTACTGCATAGTCATTTAGTATTCATTTATACAAGTACTGAATGACTGCGCACTTATGACTGTGCAGTCATCATCTTGTGTAGACATGGTCAGTTTATAACATTCTTGCCGCAGGCCCTTTCCTTGTGTGTTGTCATGATGTTTCCTGATTAAAAGCAGTTTTATGAATTTGAGGAAACCCATTAAGGGACTAAAAAGTGGAAAACATAAAATTCAAGAAGAGAGTTACTGTGTGCCTGCCTCTTAAGTTGACATGGAGTGCAGTAGCACAGAGCTTCTGTCTTCTGCATCCACTCAGGAGTGTGTCTCCACCATGTTCCACCTCGCTGTGAGCCACTGAATCCACAACTGTCCCTAAACCCCTCTGTGGCAGGAAGGTTTTCCTTTCCTAAACTGTTTAACAGTACTGAATCTTGCACTAGTGGTTTTGTAGCGTGCATATATAAAATGATCTATATCAGGCATTACCACAGCTGTTGACATAAGATCTGTGTACACAAGGCCAGCGTTGTTGAGACAGGCCAGGGTACCTTTTGTTATTTAATAGAGGTTTGCTCACGGGTCAGCCAGCGGTTATTTGTCATACAAAGTAGGAAGCTTTCTCCTGCAGGAGTAGACTGATATTTGATAGATAAAGGTCATCTGCAGGAGAAGCAGCAAATTTAAAGTAAAGACATTGTCCTGACTTGGCAGTTGTATATACTTCTGAGTACACATGAACTTGGACCGTGGGTGGTCTAGCTGAGCTACAGACTAGGCTGCTTTGCCAAAAGCAAACCTTCCTTGCATCCATTTCTAATCAGCCTTTGCCCCAGAACAGTTTCCAGGCTAGCTTTTCAAGGTAGTTAGGAATCTAAAGTAGTTACTTTTTCAAAGAAAGAGATCAAGCTTGTCTGATGTGATTTGTTCTTAGTAAATCCGTGCTGAGTGCTTGTGATCAGCCTTTCCTCCTCCAGATGCTTACAAATGGACTTCCTTAGGACATACTTTAGTAACTTCCCAGGCATTGAGATGAGGCTGACTGGTCTGTAGGTCTTCAGGTCCTTGTTAACTTTTTTAAAGAAGAGTACTATGTTGGCCCTTTTCAAGTCCTCTGGTACTTTGCCTGTCTCCCATGACTTCATGAAGATCGTTGCCAGGGGATCCAAGGTTTCCTCTGCCATTCTTTCAGTACCCTGGGATGAAGCTGAGTAGGCCCTACTGACTTGAATTCATTCAGACCCATCAAAAGTTCTGTGATTGTCTCTTGTTATCTCTGATTGTCTCTTTACTGCAGAGCAGACTAATTAGGTCCGCAGTAAAGCATCACTGTCTTCATGAGTGCCGGTATTACACTGCAGTAGATTAATTAACTCCACTGTAAGATTGTGTGCAGTCTACAAACAAAACAAGTTATAATCAAGTCCAGTATACTTCTAGCCATAATAGTGGTTTCCTCACCAGCATGGGCAAAGAAGCGGTTCTGATCTTTGCAGCCTCTCACCAGGTGTGGATCTGTCACTGAGGGTGGTCTGCTAGGTGCAGGTTATGATGGGTCAGTGTGGTGTTTCCCTTCTGAGATGAGCGCCCCTTGCTGCCAGCTCCATCCTTCTCTTATACTCATTTTTCAAAGCATATTTTTCTTGATGGGTTAAAGACCAGGGTCCAGACAAAGCTGACAATGTGGAGGTCATTGTCCTTTGTTTGTGGAGTAAATGTTAGCCTTTTGGATCCATCTCTGGTTGTTGTGGGTGAAACTGACATGCACAAAACCCCTTGATCGCTCTGGAGGTTTGTCATGTGTTTAACTATAGTTTGACTTGATTGCTCAAGCCCAACACCCTAAACCGGAGGCACACTACTTGATTTAATTGCAGTAGGACTTGATTACTTGACTTGAGCACCTTAGACCTTGAATTGTAAAGCACTGTATAGGTTGTTGTAATAACAGGGCGGAACCCAAAATATTTTCCAACTGGTACAGACACCTAGATTGGTGAGGGATCTGATAACAAGGAAGAGGCAATCACATTGAAAGGGGAACTTATTCATAATCAATTTAGAGTAGTTGGGCATGGGATGTACTTGATACCAAAGTCAGTGCAATAGAACTATCTTATGATGGAGTAATTAACTCCACCAAAACGCTTATGTAAACAGTGACTAGGGCTGGCTGGGGCACAAGGGTGAAAAAATGCAGTGACTGACTGCTGCCTAGCCCCACACTGTAGCATCCTTGTGTCCCAGCCAGACTCTCCGCCACCTGCTGCTGGAACCCGGAGCCTGGGGCTTACCCTGGGTCCCCCTGCCAGCCTCAGGATGCTCCACCATGGCTCTTAATTGCTGTGGTCCCATGCGCATGAGAAAACACTGCATCCAGGAGCAGCTGACTCTGGTGTGAACTGTGCTGGAACTTATTCAGATGCACTAATTGCACATGTAGATGCACCCTGTTTAAGGACAATCTTTGTTGAAATGGGAGTGTGTACTCTGTAGAGTAGAATCTTCTTCCTACAAGACTTTTAGCAGTGCAGAGTTTTTCAGATGTTATATACAAGAATCACAAAAGTTGATGAATGGAGCCGCTGAGAAGGCACATCTTTGTTGCCCACCTGTTCAAGTTCATGTTTATGAATCTCACTAAAACCCAGATTCCTTTCTGTGTTAATACGTGCTTGGGGCAGGAATGATGGAAGCCTGTTCCTGGCATCAGTTCTAGCAGACTAAGAAACATTTTTACTTATACCAGTGGAGAGTGGTCCCCATAGAACTGTATTACAGATAAGAACTAAAATCATACGGGTGTGTAGCAGGCAAGTAGGGGGTGCTCCTGCGTTGAGCCATCCACCTCACTATGCCTGACCACCTTCCAGGCTCTGAGTGCCTCCCTGGGGGTGCCTCATGTCCAGCTGACCCCCTTCCTGGAGCATGCCTGCGAGTAACGCTGCCACCACCCGGAGTCTGGACTGATCTTGGACCTGCACCCTCTGGGAAACACAGGCCTAGTAGTCCTGAGGGTACTTGCTCCACTACAAGAACTTGGGGTGCTTCCCTCAGTTTGAAGCACAAATAGTGGTCTCTCTTTGACGAACCAAGGGGACCCCAAGGCATAATTTAGACCCTCTTTCAATAAGTCTCCCATGCTAGGTACAAAGGAGAACTTTATTGGTTACCAGGAGTAGGTCTGGGATAGGGTACAGGGTAGAGCAATATCAGAGAAATACCTTAGAGCAAACAGTGGCAGCCTTTGATCATGCGTCTGAGCTACTGCAAGCTATATATCTAGTTAGATCTCAAGTAGCTTACTCACAAGTATCATCCAGCGGCAGGTGGAGATTCCCTCTGGAGGCATGGAGAGTGACCATGAATTTCAAGAGGGAGAGAGAGAGAGAGAGAGAGTTTCAGGTGGTTTAGCTTCTCTGAGTTTTCATCATGGCAGTCCTTAATTTATATAGACCTCATGACCTCATTTGTCTGATCCAGTGAAAGCCAGCAACTGCTGGCTGCCAGCCAACCAATTTGAAATGCATTACTGGTCACCAGGTAGACTGGCAGGGTCTCTAGCCCCCTCCCAGTCAAGTTGGCATTGCTTAGAACAATAGGGAGTTTAAGCCCTGACCCAGGTATGTGTGTCCAGTCACATAGGCAGAGGGAGCAGGTTTCCCCCTGCCTCTGGAATATGTCCAGTTTAGATTACAACTCAGGGTTACCTGAAGCCGATGGTGCAGAGGTGCCTGCTCTTTGCAGCGACCATGGTAACCAAAATGTCAGATAGCAGAATTTGAGGAGAGACAGGGATGATATTCTGCCACAGGGTGTGTTCCAGATCTGTGATAGGCACCAGGGGAGACTGCTATCATAGAAGTCAGCTGGCCAGCTATGCATCCCTTGAGAGTTCCCAGGGGCTAGGAACATTCTTAGCTGTCCAGTTTCTGTGTTCTGGTTAGCACATGTGCCACCTTTTCTGTTCATTCTGTGTAGATCAAGGGTGGGCAATTATTTTGGGTGGAAGGCTGCTTAATGAGGTTTGGTGAGCTTTTGAGGGCCCCTTGACAGTGGTCCCTCCCCCTGGTCACCATCTTGGTACTGGAAGTCCAACCCCCTAACCCCTGACTTTTTCCATGAGAAGTCCCTCCCCTTGCCTCTCGCCCCCAGAAATACTCCTTTTGGGAGTGGGGGTTGCTATCTTAGAGCCAGAGTAAAACAAATCACGCACTAAAAGTCAAACACCAACTATAACGTTTTAATTTTATTACAAAAAATATTTTTGTCATGATTTGCACTTGTGTACTGTATATAGAGGTGATTGAATAACTCAAAAATAAATTCTTAGTCTTTTATATTGTGGAGGGGTGGTTGGGGGGTATGTATGGTGGGGGGATGTATATGGTAGGTGTGTGTGTATGGTGGGGTGTGAGGGGTGTATGGTGGGATATGTATGTGGGGGTGTGTATGGTGGGGTGTGAGGGAGTATATGTGGTGGAGTATGGGGGGTTTGTGCTGGGGTATGGCTCTGTGTGAGGGGGCATAGGGTATGTTGGGGGGTTGTGTGGTGTTTGTGGAGTGTGAGTGCGTGGCTCTGGAACACCGTCCTCTCCTGCAGTCCACGCAGGCAACGCTGGGTGTGTGGCATTTGTGGGGTGTGAGGGAGGGTGGAAGGGATGTGGGGACCCTCTCCACACCCCCC
>NW_005842886.1:109876-112575 GCF_000455745.1 Alligator sinensis
CAGCAGGCAGGACTGCTCAGGGTGCTGGTGCCTGGCTCTGGTCAGCACTGCACATTACAGCACGGAGTGCAGCCCCCACCAGGCAGTCTCTATCGCCAGTGCTCCCTGCATTCCCGAGGTAGCAAAGGGAAGCCCCATGTGCTGGAGACAGCTGCCTTCCCCGCCCCAGCCAGCTCGAGCGCCTGGGGCTTTCCTTCGGTGCCTAGGGCTTCCTTCCCAATGCACACGAGTGCGGGGAGTGCCGGGCCAGAGGGTGCTGCGCTCCTTGCTGTGATGAGCAGCGATGGCCAGAACGAGGCATCAGTGCCGAGTACAAGCACCACTGCCTGCTGCTGCTCCTGCTGCCTGCCCAGGCTGAGTGCCATGGGAGTGTAGGTGGGGTCCCCACACCTCCCCCCTCACACCCATACGCTGCCCGGCTGAGCTCCATGCTGCGCTCTGCACTGCTGTCAGCCCCATGCTCCCGCCCAACTGCAGCCCTGTCCCTGCCTCCTGCTTGCCTACTTGTTGCCAGAGAAAGCAGGACGTGAGGAAGCCAGCAGCAGCAGCAGCAGCCCCACCCAGTGCTAGCGGGGCGAGCCCTTCCGCCCTCAGGGGTGGGAGCAAGGCATAATAGGTATGTTGGGGGCGGGTGTAGGCCCCTTGCTCTCACCCTCGTGGGTGGAAGGGCTGGGCAGGGTACAATTTGTTGGTGGGGCCCACAGGCCAGATGAAAGTGCCTGGTGGGCCAGATGTGGCTTTTGTATTTTGCCCACCCTGGTTTAGATTCTTCATCACCAGAATATGTGAGCATATTAGCATAAAGTGGTTATAACTGGGAGAGAGACACTGGGGCCATGAAGATAAAAAGTGTGTTTCCATAAACCTTGACAGCCAACCTGCTCTATCACCTGTGAGAATGCTTTCCATGCCAGCCTTGTTCCTGTGTACTCAGAGTTTCCTGTTTTGGAAAGTGGATTATTTCAGTGCTGTCAGTGTCTCCATGTGTGTCGGTTAACAGGGATTTGAACTGAAAAACGAGTGGTGCTGGTAAGCTAAAAGTGCTGCTTTGCCAGTTACTCAAGGCACAGGTTTCCGGCTGGACGTGGGGTGGGGGCGGTGGTGGCAGCCGCATTTGGAGTAGGGGGCGAAGGGATGGCAGTGGCCACATGGGGGCCAGGGCAGGGTGGCTGGAGCCACTGCATGGGGGCTGCAGCCCTAGGAGTGGCCGATGGGCTACACCATGTTCTTCCTCCCACCCCTTCCTCAGTTCCAACCTTCCTCCCTCCCTCACTGATGATTTTTCCCCGATTTAAACTGATTTTTTCCTTTTCTTTCTTTTATCCTGATTTCATCCTGGTTTTTATGTTTTGAAAATAATCCCCAGAATTTCTTGGATTCTTTTAAAAATAAAAACTGAGAATGCAGAACACTACCCATAACAGATGCCAATGCTCAGCTGAGTATAGGGATCTGGCATGAAGCAGCCCAGGGTCTGGGACAGTTATCTCCTACCTATCTGATCAGTGGGATCAGGCTGGAGGCAGCACCAGGTTCTGGACCTGGTGCACCCATCCAGTACCCAAGGCAGATCGTGGGGTGGGAGTTTACCATGAGCCCACCATCAGAGTATTTTCCCAATCTGTTTTACTGTGTCCCAGGCATTTAAAAAGCAGGACTATAGCTGAGAGCCCTGGCTGTATGCCTGCTTTAAGCTCCCAGAACAGCTTTGGAACCGTCAGCTAGAGAGCTCCCAGCTCCACAGCTGCCTGTGTCTCACCCTGTGGGTCTCAGCACATGGGGAGCTTTACAGTGCACCTGCAGTTGGGATCTAATCCCTGATCTCAACCACTGCGCTCCCTGCCGCACGCTTATGGTCTAACAGTAGACATGACTGTTGGGATCAGGGATCAGATCCCATCGCATCATTAAATGAATATGTGCTAGGGGTCTTAGATAGCTCTGGAAAGTGCTTTATTTTGCAGAAATTTTTGGAAACTAGAATAAAAGTGACTTTATATGGAAAAGCATCTCTGATCTCCACACAGGTTGAAAATGTCCATAGTACTAATAATCTGTAGAGTGCCTAGACAGTAAAAGATGATGATGGAAGACTGGTATCCCTGGGAGCAAAGGCAAAGTGGGTGGGGGTGTGTGTGTGTGTGTGTGTGTGTGTGTGTGTGTGTGTGTGTGTATTAATTTTCTAGGTGTTTATAATGCTTATGTCAGAGCTGGGCCTGGGGCAAGGTGGGAAGAGGGAGGACCCCAGGAAGTGTAGGAGAGAAGATTCTGTTTGTCAACAGCCACGTCCAAATACTTTCATGCCACCACCTGCACGTGAAGCCTTCTCCACATTAGTGTAAAACCTAACAGAAAAAAGCATAATTCCCAATGGAAATGACTTTGAATACATCTGGCCCAGTTGGGCCATATGTGCCCACTCCTAAGCCAATATATTTAGGGGCACAGTTTCCAAACTTTCAGCTATAGGAAGTCGTTGATATTAGAGGTGCACTGATACATCAGTTTGATGTTGGATCAACACCGATATAAAGAAAATTGACTATATTGGAAATCGGCCTGATGTGGTTGATTAATTTGGCTGATAAATGCCCGTGCATATGCGCAGCCACAGTGCAGCACACAGGCAGCAAGGAGCACGGCCGGGCAGCTTGGAGAGCTGCGTGCAGCTGATAAGTCTGTTGTGGTGAAAGGCGAAG
>NW_005842886.1:112619-134651 GCF_000455745.1 Alligator sinensis
GCTGGGGCTGGAGTAGGCTCTGCGCTTCAGATGGGGTGGGACAGAGCCTAAGGTGATCTAAGGTGTGGGGGGTGGGGGCTGCTCATCTGGGAGTGCATGGGGGGCATGTGTGCTGGGAGGCAGCTACAGGGAGGGGCTGCAGCCACCCCAGGTTTCACTGTCGCCCCCTCCCAGTGCCACCGCCCACTCACCCTGAGCACAGTGCAGCTCAGCCACTGGCCCCAGCTCCCCCACCCCCTACAGCTGCAGCCCCCCCATCCCACCCAGATCTGGGGGCACATGCCCCTGCCCCCCATGCTTTCCTGGACAAGTGGTGGGAGCAGCAGCAGAAGCCCCACCGGATGAGCAGGCAAGCACCAGACGAGCCGCCAAACGAGTGGTGCGCAGCCGTGGGAGCCTCCCCACAACCTGTGCCCCCCCAGACAAGCCGTGGCTCTGTCCCAGGCCTGCCCCGCCCCAACTGGGCAGCGCTTGCCCCAGCCCCACTCCTCCCTCACCATGGGGTCCTTGATCTGCACCCCCACACCCCTTCTCTCCTCTTTCACCGCAACAGACTATCAGCTGCACGCAGCTGTATCAAAAATCAGATCATTATCGTCTAATATGCCTCCTTAAAAATCAGCTATTGGTATTGGCCTCCAAAATGTCTATTAGTGCACCCCTACTTGACATATGACCATCAATCTAAAATTTGTTTTAAAATACTTCTGGCACCAGATCCTCTGGAGGTTCCCATCTACAAAGTTATCTGCCTTATGGCAATGTTTTTAAGAAATGTCTCTTTCGAAAGACATGTCAGCCTGAATTTTTTTCAGAGATGTTGCATCAAAAAACTGCAGAGAAAATTCAAAGCCTATAAAAGCAAAACCAGTATGAAAGTACACCTTATTTGTCTATCTATTCAAAGGGGGAATCTGGAATTTACGCTCTATTTTTAACTTGCCTTTTGAACTCATTCCTAACTGTAGAAACACTAGCAGGAACCTCCATCGTGTTGAGGAATTTTTGCATGCTTCCCAAAGTGAGCAGTATTGTTTGAAACACAGACAGAATATTGCCATTTTCAGTACTTTTTAAGCTGGTCAAATCTGAACAGATTTGTATGAGGGCAGCAAAATACACCTTGCTGACCCAAGGCATATCTCCCTGCTAGATTACAGAGGACTAGTGCAAACAATGTTAGTTTAAAATGCCTCAATGTTAGTTTAAAATGCCTCAAAAATGCGAAGTTGCTGTCAGCTCTACTTTTACACAGTAACAACTATAACATCTCCTTCAAAGTAGTAGTAGAAGAACTACCCAGTACATTTGGGCTTAATACAGCAGGATCTGAAGGTGATGGATGGTACCTGCAATATTTATTTCTCTTGCTTCCCCCATTTGTATATCAAGCTATTAAAGACATCTGAAGGATGTTTTAATTAAGCAGTTAATTGAACACTAATGCTGTTTACTTTTACCTACCTAAATGGCACTTGTGTAGCTGCAAGTTTTGGCACTTTTGCACAGATTGTGCATTGTATATGCATCTATCCAGCTTCTACACTTCCCTACTGGGCATAGTCAGTAGGCTACACTCTGGCTATGTAAGTGCCTAGGTACACATGTAATTCTGGGTAAGTTTTGAAACTTTAATTGCAGAGAAAACTATGACTAGCTAGTGTGGGGAGAGCGCACCCACCTTTTAACTTAAAAGCCTAAATGGTAGGGCAATTGCCAGGGAACATAAAACCCAGGTTCTCGGGCCCTCCCTCAGAGCTGGTATGAACCTATGTCACTCACTGCCCAGCAAAGTGTTGTAACTACTGGGCTGTGGAGTATACCAGGGGTGGACAAAGTACGACCTGTGGGCCAGATCTGGCCCTCCAGGCATGTTCATCTGGCCCATGGGCACCCACCAACAAATTGTACCCCACCCAGCCCTTCCACCCACAAGGGTAGGAGTTAGGTGCCCACATATACCCGACCCCTCCCCAACATACCTTATTGCACCTCACTCCCACTCTCATGGGTGGAAGGGCCCAGCCTGGCCAGCAGCAGTTTCCAGGTGCGGATGCTGCTGCCACTGCTGCAATCACCTCGGGGGGATCTGCTGTGCTTCCCCAGTGTCCCACTTGCTCTGGGCAGGAGGTAGGGAAGTGATGGGGGCAGGGCAGGGGCGGGGGTGGAGGGCAGGGCAGGGGGAAGTGATGGGGGCAGGGCAGGGGTTGTCAGCAGTGCGGAGCCCTTACCCAAGGGGTGGCAGGAGTATAGAGCTCAGCTGAGCAAGGTGTGGGTGTGAAGGAGAGTGGGGGGCATGGGGACCCCCCCCACACACAGCATGCAGTCCCCACTGCCAGCAGCAGCAGCAGGCAGGGGCAGTCAGGGAGCTTGTGTCCCACAGGCAGTGGCTCCAGCCAACGCTGTACGTGGAGGCAAGGAGCGCAGACTGTCCAGCCCACCTCCATTGCAGGGGCTACGCATGGCACACCTTCATGTCCCACACTTGCGCAGCCCTGGGGGAAGCCCCTCACTGAAGCCGGCTGCCTTTCCTGCCCCCTGCTGTGCAGGTCCCAGGGCTCTGGGGGATGCAAGGGGGTGGGGAAAGCAGCCAGCTCCAGTGCAGGGCTTCCCCTGGAGAAAGTGCGGGAGCTGCAGGCACACCGTGTGGAGCCCCTGAGATAGCAGCAGGCCGGGCAGGCTGCTCTTCCCACCCCTTTATGCAGCACGGGCTGGAGCTGTATAAGGCAGGTGCCAGCTCCTGTGCAGGGCACAAGCACCCCAGGCACCCCTGCCAGCTGCTGCTGCTGGCAGTAAGGGTTGTGCATCATGTGGGGGAGTGTGTGGGAGGTTCCCACACCCTGGTACCACAGTCTCCCCACATACACACCCCCACCCCAACCACACCCCACACCTCCACACACAATATACAAGAGTAACATTTTATTTTTTATTTATTATGCAATACCCTCCTATATACAGTATGAAAACACAAATCATGACAATTTTTACTGTAATAAAATTAAAATAGGTTATAGTAAGCATTTGACTTTTAGTGTGTGATTTGTTTTTTTTTTGGTTCCAAGGTGGCAACCCTTCCCTCCCAAAAAAAGTGTTTCCAAGGGGCAAAGGGAAGAACTTCTGATGGCAAAGGTCAGGGGTTAGGGGGCTGGACTTCTGGTCCCAATATGGCAACCAAGGGGTGGGGCTACCCATACGGCCCTTGGCAGCTCACCAAAACTCGTTAGTGACCATCAAGGCAAAATAATTGCCCTCCCCTGGATTGGCCATTGCCCTTTGCACCCTCCAGCCCTCCTCTTGAAGATGGACCACTAGGAAGCCCGGAAGCCCAAAGAGAAGAGTATGTGGAACCAAGAGAAGAAACCAGAGGGTGGGCAACTTGGTGAGATGGATGTTGCCCTAAAAAGAAGGGGATTCTGGCCCTGGCCTCTGTACTCAATAGTTCAAAGTGTCTCACTGTTGCTTATTCATTTTTAAATTAAATGCAAGATAAAGTGATGCTCTGAACATTACTTAGCTTGTACTTGTTGTTTTGAGCACTTTATTGAGAAGCAGGAGAAGGAACTTCAGATCCACTCTGGGTGAGGAGCCTTGTGTCTCCTGCTCCCTAGACAAGTGCCTGAGATGCTAGAAAATTGGGCTAGAAGCAGGGGCCCTCATCTTTGATTTCACCCATAGGGCAGTTGTATTCTGCCACAGGTAGATGTAGAATCCAGATACTATGCAAGGGCCAGACATTGCAGTTACATGGTTATGTAAGTGCTACTTACAGATGTAAAGGATGTTACCTTTAGTGTGTAGAATAATTTGATTGTTTCAAATTATGGTAAACAGGACCCTCTGTGAACCACCTGTCTTTTATTTCTAGGTCAGGACACTCTTTGTGAGCGGCTTGCCTCTGGACATCAAGCCTCGGGAGCTGTATCTGCTTTTCAGACCATTCAAGGTACCATATCTCAACACTACCGAAGTGCTGGCATCTGAGTATTACTCACATTACTGTGTCTGAAATGCTCCTCCATACAATCTTAACAATGTAGTCACTTCTTGTACACCTAATAGCAGAAAGAAATGCAGGAGACCTTAATAGATCTGAGAAATAAAAAGTGACCCCCCACCACCACCACTGTGGCAGATCATTGAGCTGAGAGAGGTATCCCAGGCTCCGCCACAGATCTTAGCAGTAGACCTCATCTTAGTGTAGTAATTAGAAATCGAAACTAGGTTTGTGATTAAGGCACTGGGATGGGACTCTAGAAATCTAGGTCTCAAGACTCTCATGGATATCCAGTTTTTACACAGGGGAAGTTCTCTACAACTAATGGTCAGTAATGATGGGGTGTTGCAGCTCTCATTAACTTCAGTTGGGTGCTCCATCATTTCTGACAGCCTTTAATTTCTATCTGCTTCCATCCTCCATTTGTTCAGTGAGGACAACACCCTTCTCAGTGGACTGTGGTGATGAGAAATTCACCTATGTTGATGATATACTTGGGTATTACAGTCATGAGAGATATAGAAATACCTATACTGAAATAGTGGTAATATCCCCTGCATTAGGCAGGGCTCTATTTTATCACTGAAGAAGTAGCTTATCTCCTGTTTCCATACAACACCCCCACCCCCTCTGCCTAGCTCTCCAAACTCTGCCTAGCTTGGCAGTAACTGCCAACTGAAGGGAACTAAAAACTGTCTCTTCATATTTGCAAGTATAACAACCAAGGACAGAGGAACTGTTTAAAATAATCCAGGATGGTGAAACTAACAATAATATGTTGTTAAGCTCAGAACTCTGTAGAATAGGGGTGTCAAACATAATATGTGAACTGAATCTGGCCCGCAGGTGTTATTGTCCCAGCTACTGGTAGGGATGTGAAAAGTTAAACAGTTAATAAGACCAGTGATAATCAGTTGGCTTACTGGTTATTGCTTAGCTTGAGGAGGGTGCAGTCTAGTAGGGAAGGGGGAAGGGAAGGGAAGCTCCGCGGTGCCCCAGCAGGAACCAGAAGGTGGCAGGGCAGGTGGGAGGGAAGAGGGAGGAGTAAGGAGGAGGGAAGGGGGAACTAGTACCCATAGCCTAAGAGGAAAACAACAGACAGCCTAATGATTCATCAATTAAGCAATTAGCTGCTTATCCACAAATGCTCCCTCCTTCCCAGAGCAGGACTTCACCTTGGGTTGCCACCCCTCCCAGATTGGCTGGGAGTCTACTGGAATTGACATCGATCTCCCAGTGACTGTTGAAAGAAATCTGGGAGATTGATATTGTGAACGGGTTGAACAGTACAATAAATGACAAGAGGTGCATTGACTGTGGAATAAACTTCCTCCAGAGGTGGTGCAGTCACCTACCCTGGAGGTTTTCAAGAGGAGACTAGACAGTCACCTCGTTGGGGTCACCTATCCCCGGTTGTCTTCCTTCCTAGAGCAGGGGGGCTGGACCCAGTGATCTGCAAGTTTCCTTCCAGCCCCTAACAATTTATGAACTATGAAAGAGCAGCTTGTCCAGCGGGTGAGGGGGGGGGTATGTGCTTCCTGCCACTACACACACCCCGGCAGGGCATGGGGGGGCATGTGCCCCTGGACCTGCATGCGGGGCAGGGGCGGGGGCAGGCTGAGGCGGGGGTGGACCTGGTAGTACAAAGAGATGAGACTAGTAAGACAAGACCTGCCTGCAACAAAGCCATGCTGGCTGTCATTCAGAATCTTACCTTCCATGAGTGTATCGCACATAAATTCTTTAATGAGCTTTTCCATGATTTTCCCTGGGAGGGAGGTTAGGCTAATTGGCCTATAGTTGCCTGGGCCCTCCCTCTTCCCCTTCGTGAAGATGGGCATACTGTTGGCCCTCTTCCAGTCCTTAGGGATTTTCCCTGTGTGCCACGATTTCTGAAAGAGCTTTGCCAGGGGTTCTGCAATAACCTCAGCCAGCTTCATCAGCACCCTTGGGTGAAGTCCATCCGGTCCTGCTGACTTATAAATGTCTAGCTTATGTCTAGAAATGTCATGGCTCAGTCCCACTTTCTGCCCTAGTTGTGTATTGCCTGCCCCTGTCCCAGCCCCACTCTCTCCCTCACCACAGGGGCCTTGATATGCGCCCCCCACTCCCCTTCCTTCCCCCCCTCACTGCTTTCCCCACCAACAGACTTACCAGCCAGGCACTGCTCTCCAAGCTGCCTGGCTGCATATTGGCAATTGGATCAGTATCTGCCAATACGGTTTGTTAAAAATCGTCCATTGGTATCACCCCCCCCCCTTATAATCTCTATTGCTGCACCCCTATTAATGACATTACATCATGTTGGGGAAAAAATAAATCTCCCAGAATAGCTTCAGTCAGAGTTGGGAACCTTAACTTCACCTGGGCTATTTTGTTGTCCACCTGCGTTTGCCACCATCTCCTTCCCCCACCCCAGCCCGTCCTCAAAGGGCTTCAAAAGTGTCTCACAGCAGCAGCTGTATCCCTGTAGTTAACTATAGAAGGTTAAACAAATATTTTTTTAAAACAATATTTACATCCCTAGCTGCTGGAGCCCCTGTGGTAGCAGTGTTAATCCCAGCAATTTCGGCTTGGCTCCTGAGCCCAGCAGGTTAATGCCACTCAGCCCTCATCCTCCACCTACTTACTCACTGCTGAAATTGAGGTTTTTAGTTCAGCCTGTTGACTAAGATCAGCAGGGAAAAGGAACAGGGTGTGAGTGTTGGTGGTGTTAACCCCCTGGGTTCTGAAGTTCTGCCAAAACAGCAGCCTCAGCAAACATAGGGGGTTAACGCTGCTGCTGTTTGCAGGTTGTCTGGGCTGCAGGAAGGCCCACAGTCTGCATCCAGTCTGTGGAGCACAACAACTTTGATATCCCTGGTGTAGATGAAGGATATCAACGGATCATCAGGCACTTTAAAAGTGCTATAAAAATTAAGAGACAAAGGACACATGATGCTATAATGCTACAAATCAACCCAAAACATATAACAATCAGGGCTGTCCAATTTCTAAGCACCCATTGGCTACACACCATGCAGATGCCCCCACTCCTCCCAAACAAGGTTTTTTGGGTAAATTTGATATCTTTTTAGACAAACTAAATAGTTGGAAAAATTGTTCTTTGCAGGCTTTTGGGCACGAACATCCTTCTTTAGGCATACTGAGAGTCTGCTGGTGACTTGTGCCTTGATATGCCTGAAGAAGGGTGTTTGTGCCCGAAGGCTTGCAAAGAACAATTTTTCCAACTATTTAGTTGGTCTAATAAAAGATATCACATCTACCCAAAGAACCGTATCTGCCTGTGTCAGGGGCAGGCAATTATTTTGGCTGGAGGGCCGCTTAACAAGTTTTGGTGAGCTGCTGGGGGCCGCATGGGTAGCCTGACCCGTGACATTTGCCCTCCCCCTGGTTGACATTTTGGGACCCGAAGTCCAGCCCCCTAAGCCTTGACCTTTGCCACCGGAAGTCCCTCCCCTTCCCCTGGAAATACTGCTTTTGGGAGGGGGGGTTGCCATCTTGGAACCAGAAAAAAAACAAATCATACACTAAAAGTCAAACACCTACTATAACCTATTTAAATTTTATTACAAAAAAATTGGCATGATTTGTGTTTGCATACTGTATATAGAGGGTATTGCATAATAAATAAAAAATAAAATCTTACTTTTGTATATTGTGTGTGGGGATGTAGGGTATGGTTGGGGTTGGGGTGTGTGCATATTTGTTGGGATGTGGTGGTGCGTGGGGGGGTTGTGAGGGGATGTTGCTGTTGGTGTGTATATGTGGGGAGGTTGTGGGGGCAGGGTGTAGGAATCCCCCACACACTCCCCCACATGGCACACAGCCCTCACTGCCAGCAGCAGCAGCTGGAAGGGGTGTTTGGGGTTCTCATGCCCTGCATAGATGCCAGCACCCAGTGGCATGCAACTCTAGCCTGTGCTGCATGACGGGGCACGGAGTGCAGCCTGTCTGGCCCACCGTTATCTCAGGGGCTCTGTGCATTGTGCCTGTAGCTCCCACACTCACTCCAAGTGAAGCCTTGCACTGGAGCTGGCTGCCTTCCCCACCCCCTTGCTTCCCCCAGAGTCCTGGGACCTGCACAACAGGGGGTGGGGAAGGCAGCTGAAGGCATGCCGTGAATAGCCCCTGCAATACAGGGGGGCTGGGCAGTCTGCGCTCCTCACCTCCACGTACAGTGCTGGTGGGAGCCACGCACCACCAGGCGTCAGTTCCTATGGGGCATGAGCATCCCAAGTGCCCCTGCCTGCTGCTGCTGCCATCAATGGGGGCTGTGCACTATGTGGGGGATTGTGTGGGGGGTCCCCATGCCCCCCCATTCTCCTTCATACCTACCCTCTGTTCAGCTGAGCTCTGCACTCCCGTTGCCCCCAGTGCATGGGCTTTGTGCTGCTGCCAGCCCCATGCTCCCTGCCCCATCCAGCTGCAGCTCCCTTACACCCACCCCTGCCCTGCCCCACCCCTCCCGCTTCCCTAGCTCCTGCCTGGAGCTAGTGGGACACTGGGGAAGCCAAACAGGAACCCTGGGGTGGCTGCAGCACTGGCAGGAGGATCCTCACCCGGAAACTGCTGCTAGCTGGGCCAGGCTCTTCCACCCATAAGGGTGGGAGTGAGGCAAAATAAGGTATATTAGCAGGGGTGTATATGTGGGCACCTTGCTCCCACCCTCAAGAGTGGAAGAGCTGGGCGGGGTACAATTCCTTGGTGGGTGCCCATAGACGAGATGAAAGTGCCTGGAGGACTGGATCTGGCCCGTGGGCCGTAGTTTGCCCACTCCTGGCCTATGTCTTTAGACCAACACAGCTACAACCCACTCCTACCATGCATCTGTGCTTCCTCCACCACCCATGCACTGCGTGCAGATCCTCCCAGCACTCACTACTGCACGGTGCACCCCCTACAATGCACTATGTGCCCCCCCCCCACCACTGCATTGGGTGTCCCTAGATTTTCCTTCAGCTCTCTGGGCTGTGTCATGCTGCACTCTCCCACCTCCTGGGGATGGGGCAAGCAATGAAAGCTGGAGGAAGAAGGGAGCTTGGAGATTCTGGCTGCTGTTGTAGCTAGAATGATTGGGGAAGTGGAAGCCAGGCAGGAGCTTAGGGGGGTGCTACTTAACCATGGGCTGCCAGCTGAACAGCCCTGTGAAAAGTGATTCTGCATGAAGTGGGAACAACTGACGTGCTTCACTGAAGTGCTTTACACTTGCTCTCCCTGCCAGAGCATAACAGGGAGTTGGTCAGTCCACCAGAATCCAACAGTGCTTTGCTTCTTCCCCACAATTCTCCAAAGCGGCTTCTATGACTCACTCTCCACTGTACTGCCTTGGGGTCATAGACTCAGTCCTGCATGTGACCTCATCTTTTTAAAAATAATCATGAAGACACACAGCAGCCATTTCCTGGGCCACCAACCTGGAAGCCTGGTCTCCGAAGTGTGGTGCAAGCACTCTTAAGCATCCACCTAGCTACCCACTGTATGGACTACCTACACCACAGGATAATTTTTGTCTGCAAAACACTCCACCAGCTGGAGGCAAGAGGAAGCTGTGAACCTTCTGTCCATCTCGGGTAATGGGAACACTGAGTGTTCTTGCAGGAAGAGCCATTGGATCCAGGTCATGTATTAATAGATTTCAGCAGAGTAGGAAGCTCATGGGAATGCTGCCACTGGCATCCAAGGAAAAGGTCCTTGAAGGTACAGTACAAAAGAGCTTGTGATGCCAGTTGGGTTTTGGGCACCCCCTAGGTAACAGTCTTTTCCTATGAGGAGCTCTCACAGATGACATCTCCATTGGGTGAGAACTCCATTGGACCAGGGTTCCTCACCAACTCTGGGGTGTGTCCAGCAACATTAGTGATCCAGAACTGGAGGACTGTAAGGTGGTTCCAGTCCACCCTCTGGCCCAGGAGAAGCCACAGAGGGGACAGGAGGATTCTGGGCAGTTCCTTCCATTTGGGACAGCCAAACAAGAAGTGTGCCAGCCCTCAGGACAGGACAGCTTGGATGGCACTGACATGTGGCAGGACCAGGCAACCATTCCATCACTGTCCTACCTGACTGCCTTGCCCTCATTCTCTCAGCTCTCTGGAGGGAATGCCTGCACAGCCAGAAACAGAACTTGATGGTAAGTAGCAGCCCATCCACACTCTGGCTACATCATTAGCCCCGCCGCTTACTCCCTCAAAAGTAGGCCTACTTTGTGCTAGGTCCAGGACATGGATGAACTGGCTAATGCAGGAGTGGGCAATTATTTGGGCCCAAGAGCTACCTGGGGAGTTTTGAGCTGTCATGGGTTGGGTCAGCACCCAATCCCCCTCCTGCAGCAACTCATCAAAACTCCCTCTGACGCTGCAGGTGGGTGGGGAGCAGACTTCAGGAGGAAGATGGGCAGGCAAGGCTGGGATCACGAGGCTGGATTGCAGGACAGTGACAGCTCCTGAGGGGCCTGGGGTGTGGGTATGTGCATGTGTGTGTCTGTGGGAGAGGGGCTGCCTGGGCACTAGGTTCTGAGAGCCTGCCATGGGTGAGGGGAGAGAGTGGGGTTGGGGGGGTATGTGCATCAGAGCTTGCCCCAAGTGGTGCAGTCTGCACTGCCCATAAGGCACTCTGCATGGGGCCAACCCCCGCCTGCTCACGCCAGGGCAGCCAGTGCCATGCTCCCACTGGTGCTCACGGCCTGGCCCAGCTGAGTGCTGTTCTGCTCTCCCCGCTTCCAGTGGCAGCTCCTGCTTCTGCCCCTGCTGCACTGCACTGCTCCCAGCAGGTGGGCGGGTGGGCAGCTTCTGCCAGACAGTTCCTGCCCCACATGTAGGGCTCCAGCTCTAGTTCCCGGCTGCCTTTTGGTGGAATAGGGCAGGAGCCAGCCAGCTGAAGCTGAAGCTGCTTGCTTAGAGTAGCATGGCACAGCAGAGGCAAAATCAGGAGTAGGAACCACTGCTAGAGACAGAGGGAACAGAGCAGCACCCAGCTGTGGCTGCACCAGAAACAGCCGTGGTGGAAGCTGCGCATGCCGGCTGGGGCTGGGCTACTGGTACTAGCGGGAGCCTGGCACAGGCTGCCCCAGTGCAAGCGAGTTGGGCTCGGTCCCAGGCAGAGAGCCCTGGAGGTAGCCGCGGGCCGGATTCAGCTTGCAGGCCATATTTTGCCCACCCCTGAACTAATGTCTATCTGGGAGGCTGCCTTGGAAAGAGAAGCCAATTTTCCAACTCTCAAGAGAGGGTAAGGATAGGTATAGGCAGCCTGTGGGGCAGTCAGGGATTTCGATGAGGGATGCTACCATCTTCCGAGTCATTAGGAGCACTTATTGCAGTCTGCTGAATCAGGGGATTGATTGTGGGGCTAGCACCTTTCCTATTCTGCCAATTCATGTACTGTTGGGGTAGGAAGCTGGGGAGAACAGGAATGGGGAGGATAATGGAGACTTTTCTCTTGTTTCATTAGGAGACTCTTGTTTTGCCATTTCAGTAAGTTAGCAAGTCATTCAGACAATGGCAGTTTAACCCTCAGTTGTGTCCCTCCAAGTAGAGGTTAACATTGTCCACTCCCCTGCCCCATTCAGAGATGCATGCTGAGCTGCAGTTCCTACCCACAACTGAAAGCTCTCCCAAAATGGACCTGAGGGGCTGCAAGATCATGGGCAGTCATGTTCCCATCAGTCCTGTTGCCCACTATTAGGCCTTTGAATAGTAGTTGTCTTCCTTCCCCCCTGCATGTTTCCTCGTCCCCTCTGCCACCTGCCTTTGTGTCCCTACCTCTTCCCCAGGCCTAGTCCTGGGAACCGAATTGCTCATCCTGTCCCCATTCTAATTGCAGCACTTCTTCTACAGCACAGTTAAAACCAGCCATCTGTCCATTCAGTCACTCAGACCCTTGCAGTTTTAAATATCCTGGGAAGATTTGTAGGCTGTATCTAGGGCAAGATAGTATGCAGACAGGAGGAAGAGAGGCTCCTGGAGCTTCACTAACAGGATACACAAGGAAGCATTCCCACTTCAGTAGGGAGTCCATTGAAGGACAACAGGAGATGATTTTCAGAGAGCAGCAAAGTGAAAATTTCAGTGGAGAGGCCTTGCAGGGCGTGTACCAAGGTTAATGATTTTCAGCCAGAATGACACGGCACCCTAGGATGCCATAAGATCCTTTTAAAGGTGTCACGGATTGGCACACAATATTAGCACTGTTAGGTATGCAGACACCCACATATAATTCAGAAGATAAACCCACATATTTCAAATTAGAATACATAGTATCCAAAAAATTCTGACCTGATGTGGTCTTTCTGAGATTTTTGCAACAGAAGAATTGCGCTAATATTTTCCCGTAGTCAAACAATGAGTTAAAATTAATACTCGGCATTTTCAAAGGGTCTAAAAAGTCTAGGAAGGTTGAGAATCACTGGCCTAGGTGTTTCAGGAGGTTGATGCTGGCAATTGGTGAATCATCTTGTGATTGCAAATGAACAACCAGCACTTGGGCACTGATGAGCTCATCATTTATCCCAGGGTGGAGTACTCTCACTTCCTTAGGAGGTACTCATGTAGCCCAACTCTTACAATGAGAGGCACCCCCCCACACTTTTTTTTTTCCTTTGAGGTGTCCCTGTAACTTGCTTTGCCCGTATAGATCACCTGTAGGTTTTAAGCCAGGACCATTCTCCCAAGCAGTAAAAGACTGCAGGCCAGAGGACTTCCACCAGCTGTGGCATACATGCAGCGGCTATCAGTACAAATGATTGACACATTATCATGCCATCAATTTTGGCAGCCAGCAAATGTAGGAAGATTGTTGGGAACATCAGGATTTGGGTAGAAAGAATGTCCCTGCCCTCTCCAATCCACCCTCACAAAATCCAGAGAGAAACCCACTTGTGCCCTCTCCATCTTGACCCCATATCCTAGGGCTACTAATGGCAGCCCATGCACCTGAGGGTGACAGATGAACAGGACCCTGTCCCAGAGCCTAGATGCAGATATACTGACCATACTGGGAGACTGTAGCAAATATGAAGAGACTCCTGATATGGAATGCAAAAACTTGCTTGGAAGTTCATTGATTATCACTAGTTTGCACAAGTTTAACAATGATTCCTGGAACTCATTACTCCAGTGTGTTGTAGAAGCTGAGAATTTAACTAGGTTCAAAAGAGGTTTAGAAAAACTTATGCAGGATAGGTCCATCCTTGGGTATTAAACACGATAGGATTGCTAACTCCATATAAGCATTGTGTAGGCTTCTCAAATGCTAGAAGCTGTAGAATGAGAAGATCAGGGGACAGATCAGTCTGGATAGGCCCTGCATAAATACTCTTTCCTTTAACATTGGCACTGTGTCACTGTGAGATGCAGTAAACTGGTCCAGAAGTACCTGTGGCCTCATCCAGTTCTTATGGCACTTCTTATGCTCACATGTTCATTGACTGTCATTCCAGGCTTAAGGTCTGCAGCTACAGTTGCTGTCACTGGTACAGCCATTGGGATGCCAAAGTTCCAGACCAAGACTGCAACTCAACAAGAAGCAAGGCTGAAGAGAAAGAAGGGAAAGGAGAAGATGCTTGTGGACATGGTGGCATCCTCAGAGGAGAGCTGTGGCTGCAGAGGACTCGTGGACCTGGATGGAGAACCACCAGGGCTGCTATGCTGATTTGGCTGGGATACAGATTTCCTGGGTCATGTGTGCTGTGGTGTTTTAGAAATGGTGGGATACTGAGGCTACAACCAAGGTTGTAGCATCATGAGGCATATTATGGAGATGCTGAGAGAGCATCTCCATGCGGAGAGGGTTACACAGCAGTCCCTCACAGCCACCCTCAGCTGGTAGATGGAGACTATCCAATCCATACTCTGTATTGCCCCACACTGTCCTATGTACGCATCAACTCCTCACTGGACATAGGATAAGCTTATGTTCCCCAGGCCTTTTTTCCTCCTTCTTCTCTCTTGAGCCAGAGCTGTTGGTCTCGTCCCTAAACAACACCCTCAGGGACACACTTTCGTGCCATGCACAACTCTACCACCCCTCACTTGCCCATGACTTCTAGTCCCAGGTCTCCTGTTCCCATGACAAACCCTCTTCCAGTCACCCTAGCTCTACTGCAAGCAGACCCTGAGCATCTCTCTTCAAGCCCTGTCCTGATGCCCCTTCCCTGTTTATTTAGCCTATCCTAACATTCCCCTATACCAGCCTTCCTCTCTGTAAGACTCCAGAGACCCTTCTCCAGCAAAGCTATCTGCTCTGGGACATTGTCATTCCTGAAGCACTTGAGGATATTGCTTCAGGAATAGCTCTTCTCAACCTCACAGGGTCTCAGCCATTCCTCTTCTAAAGAAAGCAGCATAGTTTGGGACTCTAGTTTCTCCATCTTCTCTGTACAATGGAGTGGGATCCTGCCTTACTCTGGGAACCCTCCCCCTTCCATGAGGATGCAGTGAGTCTGACATTAGGCCAAAACTGCTTGTAGGCCACCTTCAGTTTGCTTCCCTCCCTACTTCCCTTCTCCAAAGTCACAAACCATCCTCAGCACACCTTACTCATTCACAAAGCACTTGGCTCAAGAGCATAGCACAGAGCATTTAAATGTTTATAATGACCCCCCTGCCCCTCCTATTTTCTTTTAAACAAATACACAGATTGTCCTTTGCACTTGTAGGACTTTACACAATAGTGCCCTCCTCCTACCTTGTGACATGGCACTGCTGGAATTAGTTCACCAGGGCCTCCCTCATGAGAGGGCATCCTCATGGTTACGGAGCTTGATAGGTTCAGTCTCTCTAACCTAGTACTGGCTAGTAAACCTCTGACTGCCATTGCTTAGGCCTCTGGGAAGGTCTCCCTCCTGGCACCACAGATGTGCTAGATACAGGCTGATGAACATTCAGGGAAGCAGTAGCATAACTGATATGGGGCAACTGGGGTAGCAGCCCTAGCCTTTGTGGAGGAGTGAAAAAATAGCCACAACCAACGCAGTGGCTCATTGTGCGTCTGCAATCAGCACCATGGCAGTGTGCATTGTCCAGGGCATTACACAACTATGTCAGGCACAGACCTGCTTGGCTACGCTTCTGAAGGCAAGTAATGCTCTCTACCATCCAGGCACATTCTCAGTGCCCTCCACTGTGCCTAGAGACAACAAAAGCCATGCTCCATGGTCATCCAGCAGCTGCTTAGCTGATAGTTGAAGAACTCCAGCCTGACATCCAAGTGTTCAATTTAGGACTGCATAAGCCAGGAAATGAGTGGGTAGGCTGAGTCCCTAGGTAACAGAGGGAGGTAGTCATCTCTTTCAGCCCAATCCTGGGAGCTCCTCAGGTAAGTATAAACAGTAGCAGGAGTTCCTGAAGACCCCCCTGTCCACTCAGTGGTCACATGGCTGAAACATCCCTAATGGTCCATGATGCCCTGTAATACAATGGAGAAGCAGCACTTGTGGCTGATGTGCTCTGAGCCACAGTGTGCTCGACACAGGATGGGAATGTGCGTGCCATCAATGGTCCTGATGCATTTCAGAAAGCTGAGATGGGCAAACCAGATTGAAGATGTGAAGGAACTCTAACAGCAGTACCTTCTGGAGGGTACAGCATACCTCCCAGCTGGCCAATCCAGCATTGACTTGTCCACACCAAAGTGCTTGACAGCAGATCAGAGGCTATCGGGTTGGCCAGTTTCCAGATGGCAATTGCTACCTGCTTCTCTGCATGTATGGACACCCTCATGTTGGTGACTTGCTTCTGGAGCATCAGGACCAGCCTTATTTAGATCTCAGGGACAGGGGCTCTACTTACCCTGAAGTTCTGATGCCACTGCTTGCTGTCATGGGTTCTCAGGACTATTCATTCCCACCAGCCAGAACTTGTCTCCCAGGCCCAGAAGCAGCAGTGTACAATCTGCAAGTGGTCCCACAGAAGGCCATCCTCTGTGGAGTCCATTCTTTTTCTTCCTTGGACACATTGATCTCAAACACACAAAGCATGTAACACAGCCCAAGGTGACACTTTTCCAGTGCCAGGGTCCTAGAGCCTTGAGCATTCTGCAGCATGCCAGCTGGTCAAAATACTGGAAGAGGACAGAATGTGTGTCCAGGTAGGTGAAGACATTGCCAAGAAGTGGAGAGCAGAGCAAGTATTTTATGGAGCTGGTCTGTGAGAGACCAGAGGATAACAGATGTACATCCCTGCTTCTGCTGGAAATGCATCAAGCAGACGCATAAGGGTCAAATACTCATAGAGCTCTGCCATTTCCACTTTGCTTTCTTCAGAAGCCTCCTGGTAATCATGGCAGAGAGAGTTGTAGGGATCCCTGCTCACCATCCCCTCCCCTCTCCTCCTCAGCCGTGAGCAGCAAAACAGCATTGATTCCAGCTAATTTTGAGGCACTTTAGCTGGTGTGTTTGTACAATACTGATGTACTCCAAAATAGAAGTCCTTTAAATACAGGCAAGATTTAAAGCACTTTGTATGTGTTTCTGTCCATATGCTGCACTTAATTTTGATTAAGAGTTGGTGTGAACGCAGTGAAACAATCAGTGAGCCTATTCTAGTCTCAGATCCTAATTTATTGAACATTTAAACAATACAGCTACTCAAGAAAAACCCCAAACAGTTTGTAAAGATATTTTTACACAGGCTTTCCAAATGATGCACAATGACTCAGCTGGCCAGGCATTGTCGTGGCACCAGGAGTCACAGTTTTGACTGATGTGGTCTATTCTTGCTTGGTGACAGCTCCTCAAACTTAAGTTTTATCTTAAGCTTTTATACCCTTTTACAGTTCTCTTCTGTGTATTGCATATGTGGTCATGCTATAGATCCCCATCAGTTACCTTCTACAGCAGTCATTTCCTCATCAGTCTGTCAGCCTCAGCCTGTTTCTTTTGAACTTACTTCTCACCTACTGAGCCATTCTTGGCCATGTTTTGCTTCTATAATTCTATCTTGTTTTTCTATATTCCATAGCTATTTACATTTTTTTTTTTACCTATAACAGTTGTTTTTCATTGCCTCCTTGTTAATTATCTCTGTGCTTATTTTGCTTGCAGCTAATGGTGTTCATTCAGAGAAAAAATAGCATCCATTATGTCAAGACAGCTTTCAGGCCTACAATCCCTTCCTTGATAGTGATTCTATTTAGGATACCACTATCATTATTGTCAACAGTCCAGGTATATGGTGAGACTCTGCTCTTAACACAAAGTGGAGTGCGTTCACCTGTGGAGGGATGATGTGTGGCAGCTCTCAGTGTTTACTGTGACCTTGCCTGTTGATCAGGAATCTTACCACAAGGTATTTGTGAGTTCTTGATGCTTAGTCACCATGGCTATTTTTGTGTGCATGCACCTTACAGCTACAATCATTGCTATCATGCAAATCAATAAAAACTTGAACAATTAGAATATAAACAATAGGGCGTAACAGCACATTGAATACTCTTGTGGCAGATTGCAATGGCAAGGTTGATACCCTTCCTAGAAAGATGAATACATAGAGGCCACTACACGCAGCCCATCCACAGTCCTGGAACCCACAAACTTCATATGCAGTACAAGGAATGGGACCTACTCTAGAGCTCATCCATTCCCCCCTCAACCAAGACCTCCTTCCCACTAGGGTGGCACCCACCTTGCTGTACTCAAGACCTCAATTTGACCAAGATTTCAGACTTGATGGAGGCATCCTCTATCACCAAGAGCATATCTATGTTCTAGAAGGTCAGCCCAAGTTAGAGGTGCTCAGACTTGGCCATGACATCCTGGTGTCTGGTCACTTTGCCCATGCCAAGACTGAGACACTCCTTGACCACAATTTTTGGTGTACCAAGTTGCATTCAGACATCAGCTCATAAGTCAGTTCCTGTGAAACCTGCTCCCATACCAAGACTGGTTGACCCAAGCCCTTTGGGTCCCTGTAACACCTATCACTTCTTAGTCTTGGACTGCTATATCCCTGGACATGATCACCATCTTTTCTCATTCTGAAGAATGCACTTCAATCCTAGTGTCTCAGGACTACAGTCCCAAACACCTGACCCTGGAGCTCAGAAGCCAAGCACCAGCTCAACCTTCCACCAGGCCATGCCTCATAAAGGAAGGCAGAGTGGCAAAGAAAGGAACCCTGCCAAGGAAAGGCTTTTTACCTCTGGCCCCTGATTGGCCCAGGGCTCCTGGCGTCTGATTGGCTCCTCCTATCTATATAAGGTTTCCTGTTTCCTGGGAAAGCTGTCTGGACAACAAGGCTCCTGTTGTCCTTGGACTGCTCTCCTGGTTCCCTGCCTTTGCACCCTAGCTCTGGATCTGGCCACCAATTGCTGACTCTGCTCAGACTCTGATCTCTACCTTTGTCTCATATCTTGGATTGTTGGAATTTGTTTCTCACAGGTATCTGACCTGGCTTGCTCCCTGATTTTGCTCTATCTCGTGTTTCAGCCCTGGCTCAGAGTCGGACCTTCTGGTTTTGACTCTGGCTATCCCTCGGAACTTGGCTTATGGCTTGTGCAAACCACCAGCCAGACCTACTATGCCTTGGTACATGACACTGTGGTAAATTCACTGACCAAGATGGTCCACTTCATCCCTTGTTGTGGTGTGACCAGAACTAAAAAACAGCCAGCTGTTTCTGGGAAACTTCTTACAGTTCCATGGGATGCCTTCCAATATCAATTCAGACTGAAGCTTCCAATTTATATCCCATTTCTGCTGGGCATTCTTCTTGCTTCTAAAGATGAAGTTGCAAGTTTTGTCAGCTTGTAACCTCAGTCCTCTCTCTGGTCAGACTGAGTGGGTTAACCAGGTGCTGGAAAAATGCTTCTAATAAATTTCCAGTAGGCTGACTAGGTCTCCCTCCTGCCATTGGCAGAATTTGCGTATAACAACTCAGATCATGCTTCCACACCACATAGCCCTTTCTATGCTAATTATGGATTCCATCCCTGCTTTCCCTCAGTCCTCACCTTACTCACCACTGCCACAGCAGAGCTAGTAAGCCATCTGCAAAATATCCCACAGGATCTTGAAGGCCACCAAGGCCTACAAAAGCAGGCTAACACAGCCTACAAATACATTATGGACCGGCATTGCTCCAAAGCACCCTCATCCAAAGTAGGACATAGCTGTCCTCCCAACACCTTAAATCCAGTTGCTCCTTCTCCAAAGGCAACCACCAGTACCTGGACCTGTTTCAAATTGTGGCACAGATCAAGTTGGTAGCTTTCTGGGTGCAGCTGCCTGAAGCCATTAAAGTCCATCTTGTCTTCCATGTTTCTTTATTAAAAAAGTACTTAGGAAACTCGTTCCCAAGCTGCACCACTCCATCTCCACCCATCCTAGTGCAAAGGAAAGAGGAGAATAGTGTTAAGAAAGTCCGTGTCAATGGAAAGAGGTAAACTCTGTTTTATTGATTGGGAAGGCTATGAATCAGCAGACTGTTCATGAGAACTAGCTGAGAATGGGCACACTCCTAAGTTGGTCTGAGACTTCCACCATGCCCACCCAGAAAAGCCTGGCCCCAAGGTGCCCAGAAGACACCTTAGGAGGAGAGATGATGTAATGAGCCAAGGACCAGCTTAGTTACAGGTCTCAAGTAGAAGTCATCCCTCAGAAAGAGGGACCCACCCACACTGGCTGTATAAGCTAAAACCAGACAGCAGAGAGCTATCTGGGCAGCAAACCACCTTGCTGTGCCTTTTGTCTGCTTAGAACTCCCAAACATGACTCCACGCTCTGAACCACTAGCTTAGATGTTCCTACTTGTTCCTGCTTCCTCCTGTTCCTGATTACTCTTGTTCCTATCTTGGACCGGCTATATGCCATGACTGTGACCTCATCTCAGTCCTCATGAGATAATATCCTGGACTTGGACAGATACCCAACTTGAAATTGACTTCTGGTCCAGTAACTCCGACCTAGTGTAACCCATTTGCCTCTGCTTCAGTCAACCCTTCCAGAGCACTCTGTTGAAACAACCCAATAATGGATCTACTAGGCTGGAGAACTGGGTGATAATCTGACACTGAAACAGGAGCTCTGGTTTTCATTATGTTTAGAATTTATTATAATGATTGAGGCACTGGTAAGCTTCCAAACTGCTTAAAAATTGTAAATATATCAATAAAACATTATGTTCAACTGATACTTATATATATATAATGGTGTTTCATTTTAATCATGGGAAAATGTGGATTTGGGGGGTTTTTTAATTAGAGAATTTTGGAAGAAGTGTCTCTTGCCTGTGACTCCGTTCCTTTTACGCTATTTCCCTTAGGGCCTTGTCAGGCGCTATACTTGGGATGTGTTTTATTTAGATCGTAGTAAGCATTACTTTGAGTTAGAAAGTTTTCTGAGCACCGTAATGTTTACTATGATCTAAATAAAATACATCCAAAGTGCTGGAGCCATTGAAGACGTTGGTGCACTATAGAGTGCTGCAGCCCAAACAGCTGTTTGTCAGTCCCAGCCCCCCCTGTGCTGGTTGAAGATTCCTGTGTGCTGTGGGGGCTGGGGCTGGCAAAGAGCTGTTTGTAGGTCCTAACTCGCCCACCGCACCAGTCTTGAACCTGCTGCAGTGTGATGGGAGGAGGAGGGGTAGAACCAACCGTCAGCTGTTTGTCAGTCCCTGCCCCTGCAGCACTGGAGCTGGCTGAAGACTCCTGTACGCTATGGGGGCTGGGCTTGAAAAACAGGTGTTTGTTGGTCCCAGAGTTAGCACTAGTCTTGAACTGGCTCCAGTGCATGGGCGGTGAGGGTGGGGATGACAGGACTGGGACTCACAATCAGTTGTTTTTCAGTCCCAGTTTTCCAACTGAACCAGTGTCTCCTGATTGTGTTACCTATCATAGAGGACAGCCTGGTTGTCCTCTGTCCTCTATTGATACAAAACTGGACACCTTTATGTCTGGATATAAAGGCTTCAGGTTTCATATCAAGAGGACAGAGTAGCATAAAACAGGACTTTCCTCTGTGGTGGCCACCCTAGTTACCTCAACATGTAAGGTAATACAATCGAGAAATACTCCTTGGTAGAAAAGTCCTAACTTTGCTATGCTGTGATGGCACTTAGTACATGTTTTGCTGCTTGAAAGATGTGATACTAATGTTTTAAGTGCAGTTAATGTTCCAAATGTATTGTGTGACAAGGACCTTAGCCTCTTTTATGGCCTAACTTAATGTTAACACAGTTAAAGGCCTACTAAAGCTACTATAAAAGGATTCTAGCTCAACACAAAGGTCTAACAGCATCTATTGCATATTGAAAATCACAGAAATGGGGGGTTGGTTCCTCATGAATTCTGAATTTTCAGATTCTAAATATTAATGGTGCTTCCGGTTTGTGAGGTACAAACTGTAACTGGGCTGAATGAACTCTGAGACCAAAGGCGGATGTTACACTAGGATATTGTTAAAAGGAGGCCCCTTTTTAAAGTTAAAAGGAGGCCCCTTATAGGTTTTTTCCTGATTTTTAAAATTTTTTTTTAGCTGAGGATATGGAAGTCTGCCTTTAATATGTCTTTTTTTCCACAAAGCCTAGCTGTCTTGGGCTGAAGCCCCTGAAAGGACTGTACTAAGACTGTAGCTGGCCTCCAGCCAGCACAATCTATTCCATGAGATGATAGAAGAAAAACAGGGCCGAAGTTTGGCTGTAGATAAAATAAGTCTTTATTGTGCTTTTTACCTTTTCCACACAGTTCTCTGTGCTGGATGTTGCCTGTTTGCCATGATCCTTTGAGTATTTTACTTAAACAATGATTTTTTTTTTTTCTTGCAGGGTTATGAAGGTTGTCTTATAAAGCTCACGTCTAAACAGGTAAATGCCTAATCAACGTTCAAAATTTCAGCATCAAAGTCATAGCTGTAAGCACACTAGGCATAGGGATTGAAAACAAGGAGCTATCTCACCTGAAACCCAGGGTCACTGGTACCTCTGCTTTTAGTGACTCAGGGGGCCCAACTCTTTCTATGGGCCAGTTTCCAATAGTGCTAACTGTAAGGGGCAGGAGTCTGCATTGCTCCTTTGAGGGGTCATGCAAGTAGTGATTTGGGAGTGAGC
>NW_005842886.1:134682-151629 GCF_000455745.1 Alligator sinensis
ACATTCTTCTCTTGTTATGCACTGAGATCATAGCATTAAGATGGTTGACATTCTCTGAACAGAGAATGTCAAGCATGGAGGTCATGTGTAGAAGTACCTGCTGGATAACTGGCAACCAGAAGAAACCAAAATGGGAGCTGTAGGGCAGCAGGAGAATGCCTGAGAGCTGGCCACAGGCCCATAGGCAGAAAGGGCTCCAGGCAACTGAGAGGGAATGCCTGCAGTTCAGCAGCATAAGCTTCAGCAGCTGAGAACAGACTGCAGTAGACCAATGCAGGCCAAGTGCTGGGCTGATGAGAAACCCCTGGGCAAGATGGAGGCCGTGTGACCAGAAGGGGTGGTGCTCTGGCTTGCTAGAAGCCTGTCTCCTGAGTCAAAGGGCTTATTAGTCTGGTCCTGGTAGCTACTGATTTAAAGCTTCTGGCAGCTTCAGCTGCTGGAGGGGAACTTAGGCATCACAACTATTCCAGGAAGCTGCAAGGAGACAGAGGATAGAGGGTATGAGTTTGATGAAATCCAGAGAGATCCAGGAGGGCTTTGTGTGTTGAGTATTAGGTGGTATAGTACTGAAGATTTGGGTGTGGCTACAGAGCCCGTGGAGGCCATGAGTGGGGTGTCTTGGGAGGCAGCCTGCATTACAGGCTAAGGCCCACAGACATCCCTGGAAGGGTATGGGACACAGTGGGCTGTGTGAGGCTAAAGCTAAGTAGTTTAGAGGTGGGAGATAGCTGTCCTGCACATGGATGACTAGTGCCACCTTAGTTGGGGGGGCACATGCCCCTCCAGCGACAGGACATTGACTGGGGTGGGATCCCCCTACAACCAATGTCACCAGTGTGGGGGAGGGGGTTGCCCCGCGGCAAAACTCACCGACTGGGAAGCAGCTGCAGTGATCCCAAAAACGGCTGCGGCGCTACAGCCGGCACTCATGGAGGGGCACTGTCGCTCGCGTCTGCCCCACCAGCCCATCGCCTAAGTGGGGAGCACAGCCAGTCAGGGGGTGCACCAGCACTCTCAGGAGGTGCACATGTACCCCCATGCCTCCCCTATGCGTTGCCACTGGTCCTGCAGTTAGGGACTCAGTGGGCTGAACCCACTACAGGGCCTGAGGCCCAGTGCAAGACAGAGTGATCCAGGCAGGGTCAGGAACCTGGTGGGCCAGGGCACTGGACCAGAGGGCCTGGTGCACAAGACAGAGTATCTGTGAGACATGGATGTGGAGGCCGTGATTAGTGCCAATAGGGCCCATTGTCAGAGAACTAATGTCCAGAGGGATAGCCCGAGGAAAAAAAGGGAGAGACTGAGCTTGAGGGGTCAAAGCCCCAGAGAGAGATAAGTATGAAGAGTCTGACTAAGAGCAGTACCAGTAGAATCACTCCAGGACTCAGGGTGGGGAGAGTCTCCCAAGGTAATGTAACATTGATGTCAAGCTGTGGCAGGAAAGACACCAAGGAAGTACACTGAGGACCTGGAGTGGTGAAGGATTAAGGAGGCCACCAGGGGCATCATGACTGCCGACAGAGCCAGTCCTGTCACAGGGGCCAATGCTGTTATCTCCGTAATCGTGAATAAATTCACAAATCTTTTCTAAAAAACCTCTTCTGGCTTGTCACACTGAATCTTTGCAGTATTTTTCATCCAATCACTGTAGTCTGGAATGAAAAGTCTCTTTTCCCCTGGGTTTACTGTGTTTATGCCAGCAGGGATAAAAGGCTGCCCTTTTATTTCCAATCCTAATTTGAACATGACCTCATGTAAACAGACCAGAAGTCCACCTTACGGTCAAAGACCCAGCAGCCTGACCCTTCCCAGGACTTGTAGCACCTGCCTTGGCTGCAGTGTAGACAAGGGCCAAGAGTTCTTTATTCAGTCATTGCTTTTCTGTGAATTACCAGGTAGGGCAAAAAGGAGGGGAGCAATGACATAGAGAGCACCAAAGCATTTTTTCAAGACACCTGCAAAGAGCCAGTGTACTGTGGCTGCTGTCAGGTGCAGGTCTTATGTGTTGTGGTACAGAATTTATGTCCTGCACCCCTCTTCTGAGGTGCCAGAGTCCATGTACTACATGTTGGTCTCCACACTGCAATTAATCATAAATTGCCCAGCTCTGGTTTGACACCATTGGAGAGGTTGACTGGGGAAGCCAGTATAGATTCCCAGATTGTAAGGGGCTGGAAGGGACCTTGCAAGATCATTGGTCCAGTCCCCCTGCACTAGGCAGGAAAGACAACTGGGGTCAGGTGACCCCAGTGAAGTGACTGTCTAATCTCCTCTTGAAGATTTCCAGGGTAGGTGATTGCACCACCTCTGGAGGGAGCTTATTCCACAGTCTTGACACTCTAACTATGAAGAAGTTTTTCCTAGTGTTAAGCCTGAAATGGTCTTCCAGGAGTTTGTGGCCATTACTCCTGGTTTCCCCCAAGGGTACCCTGGTGAACAGTTATTCGCTGAGCCCTTGATGTATTCCCCTGATATAGCAGTAAGCTGCTACCAAGTCCCCTCTCAGCCTTCTCTTTTTTAGGCTGAAGATACTCCAGTCCCTCAGCCTTTCCTCGCATGGCTTGCCTTGCAAGTCTCTAGTCATACGGGTGGCTCTTCTCTGGATTCTGTCAAGCTTTTCCACATCCTTGTTGAAGTGTGGTGCCCTGAACTGGATGCAGTACTCCAGCTGCAGTCTCACCAATGTTTAGTAAAGCAAAAGAATCACTTGCTTGGTTTTGCTTGAGATGCATCGATTGATGCATGCCAAAGTATTGTTTGCCCTGCTGGCTACAGCATCACACTGATGGCTTATGTTCATACTATGGTGTATTATAACCCCAAGTCCCTTTCAGTCATGGTGCTAGTCAGTTTGGCGCCACCGAGCCTGTAAGTATGTTAGGAATTGTTTGTCCCCAGATGGAGCACTTTATACTTTTCAATTTTGAACTTCATCTGGTTCTGATCCACCCAACTTGCCAACCTTTCTAGGTCCCCCTGTATCTGCAGCCTATTTTCAAGTGTGACCACAGCTCCCCCATAACTTGGTGTCTTGGCCAGTGAGCACTTCATCCCCACATCCAAATCATTGATAAAGATGTTGAAAAGCACTGAACCAAGCACAGACCCGTGAGGGACACCACTGGCCACTTCTCACCAGGATGACACAGATCCATTCATTAGACCTCTCTGGGTCCTACCCCGCAGCCAGCTTCCTAGCCACCTAACTGTTGAGCATTTAAGCCCACAATCCTCCAATTTTCGTGTGAGAACATCATGAGATACCAAATCAAAGGCCTTTTGGAAGTCTAGGTATGCAATGGCAACCTCCTGTGTCTTATCCAGGTGGCGAGTTACCTGGTTGTAGATGGAGATGAGATTGGTAAGACAAGACCTGCCCGCAATGAAGCCATGCTGGCTGTTGTTCAGAATCCTACCTTCTGCAAACCTATCACACATAGACTCCTTGATTAATTTTTCCAGGATTTTCCCTGGGATAGAACTTAGGCTAATTGGCCTAGAGCAACCTCCTGTGTCTTATCCAGGTGGCGAGTTACCTGGTTGTAGATGGAGATGAGATTGGTAAGACAAGACCTGCCCGCAATGAAGCCATGCTGGCTGTTGTTCAGAATCCTACCTTCTGCAAACCTATCACACATAGACTCCTTGATTAATTTTTCCAGGATTTTCCCTGGGATAGAACTTAGGCTAATTGGCCTAGAGTTGCCCGGGTCCTTTCTCCTCCCCTTCTTGAAGATGGGCACAACACTGTCGCTCTTCCAGTCTTCAGGGACCTCCCCCCGAGTGCCATGAGTTTTGGAAGAGTTTCGTCAGAGGTCCCACAATGACTTTGGCCAGCTCCTTTAGCACTCTCGGATGAAGTTCATCCAGTCCTGCTGACTTATAAAAGTCTAACTTTCTAACTGATCATGCACCAGCTCAACATCAATAGTAAAAAGGCAGTCATTCCCACCATGCCCATTCTGAACCTTATCTAGTATGATTTTCCCCTTAGTCCAGTGAAATACCGAAGCAAATTAGTCATTCAGGAGTTCAGTTTTCTCTTGAGAACTTGGGAACTGTCCCGAGCTTCCAGTGTTTGTATGCCTCTTTCTTCTTTTTCAAAAAGACCACGATATCCCTATTAAGCCAAGAGGCTTTACCAGCCCTTCTGCTATCTTTCCTCCACGTGGGAATGGACTTCTTTTGGGCTTCGAGGATTGTGTCCTTGAGGACTGACTGCTCTTCATTCACTCCTTTCACCTTCAGTTCCTGGTCCCTGAGCCTGTTGAAATTTGCTTTTTTGAAGTCTAAAACTTCAACACTGCTAGCTGATTTTCCTGCCTTGTAACGGACAGTAAACGTGGTGGTTTCATGGTCTCTGTCGCCCAGGCTACTCTCTATATTCAAGTCGCTCACCAGATTGTCTCCTTTGGCCAAGACCAAGTTTAGGAGAGAGTTACCTCTAGTTGGCCTGTGCACTTCCTGAATCAGGTATAGCTCTTTGATGCAGGTCAGGAAGCGATGCGACGGATCTGACTTAGCCGAGTGTTCTTCCCAAGAGATGTCTGGGTAATTGAAGTCACCCATGACGACCATGTCCCATGTACGTGCGGCCTCTGCCAGTTCTCGAGAGAACTCCAAATCAAACTCCTCCCCCTGGTTTGGTGGTCTGTAGTATACACCTACAGTTAGGTCTCTCTCACTGTGCCTCAGTCCTCCCTCCAGTTGAGACCCTTGATTTCCTGTCACACTGAGGGAAAACTATTCCCTCAGCTCTTGCAAGTGTAGCTCTCCTAGTGTCCCCAACTTTGGAGCTTTCTTGTGTGCCGGTACCCGGGCATGCTCCAGTCAGTGTTTCCCCATCCCCTGGCGATCTTAGTTTAAAGCCCTATCTAGAAGATTGGCCATCCTGGCAGAGAACAGAGACTTACCCCTCCGTGTGAGGTGGATACCATCCCTTCCCAGGATTCCTCTCACCCTGAAGTGTGCACTGTGGTTGAAGAAACCGAAGCCCTCTCAGTAGCACCACCACCAGAGTTGTCAGTTCTCTTCTTCAACGCATCCTTCCCTCCTAGGTCAGCAGCCTGCAACTGGGAGCACAGGGGAAAAGACTACCTGTGCCCCCAAACCCTTGAGCCCAGCCCCCCACAGCCCTGTAATCACTCATGACCCTGTCTGGTTTACTCCTGGCCATGTCATTCGTGCCCACATGGATGAGGAACATGGGGTAGTGGTCAGAGGGTTGGACGAGCCTAGGGATCCTCTCTGCAACATCCCGGATGCATGCCCTAGGGAGGCGGCAGACGTCAGGGGCTAGGGGGTCAGAATAGCAGATGGGTCCCTTGGTGCCCTGCAGGAAGGAGTCCCCCAGCACCATCACCCTGCTTCTCCTCTTAGGGGTGGCAGTTCACTGACTTGCCCACCTCCTCTTCCAGTGTCTCCATCAGAGCCTCCTCTTGCATGGTAAGGGGAGCATACCTGTTGTGCAATGCCAGAGGAGGGGCAGCCCTAGCCCTGCATATCCTAGAGCCTAAGACTACCATCTTCCAGGTAGCTCCGGGTAGGTCTTTTCAGCCAGCCTTCTTGTTGGCCACCTTCTCCTCTATCTTCTTCTCTTCTTCAGTCTTCAGGAAAAGAGCCTGACTGTAGTAGTCATCAATCTCCTACTCTTGGGCCCTGATGGCACAAATTCTGCCTACCTGGGCCTGGAGCTCAGTCACCTGGGACTCCAGGAACCTCACTAAGGGCCGTACACCATAGGTGGGGGTGACCTTGCTCCCCTTCCCAGTTGCTGGCAGCTGTGCCAGGCAGCCCCCACAGCCCTGGTGCCAGGGGTTCCGTCTGAGTGGAGGCCTGAGTGGTGCAAGGGAAGGGAACACCAGTTGGGGCCAAGGCAGGAAGCCGCAGGGTATGACGCATCCCCACCATTGTATGGTAATAGGCTATGCTACTACCCACAAACTGGCCTAGGAACTGGCCTGCGCACTGCCTGCAAAGTACTGTTTATAACACACTGGTTAGGCCTGTAGGCCAGGGCTATCCAACTGGTGGCCTGTGGGCTGTATGTGGCCTGTGAAGAGTTGACTTGCAGCCCCTGGACTCCCACCTGGCTACTGCTGTCCTTTGATTCAGCTGCAGCCACATCTGGGATCTTGCACTCACTGCCCCCCACTTGCCCTTCTGCTCTGCTCCTTGATCTAGCACATGGTGTTGGTTGAGCCAGTAGGCCAGATCATCTGTGTGGTATGGTTCAGTAAGAGAATCTACATAGAGCTGCAAGTGAAGTGGGGTGCTGCACTGCACAGGGGCAGTGGGTGGAGGTGCCTGCCCACTTGTGCTTAGTGGTGCAAGTTGGGGGAGCACTCACTTGTGTTTAGTGCAGTGGGATGAAACAGTATCTGTCTGTGCATATATGGCATGCAGCCTGAGGGGCCCATGACCTCTGTTAGTGCAGCCCCCATTAGTGAGACCCATGCGGCATGCAGCTTCCAGGCACTTACAAATCGGACAGCCCTGTTCAAGTCAAGCAGAATATTATAACTCTACAGCCATTGTGCTTCAGAGGCTCCACGCTTTAATTTTCAAGAGAGAGTTAGTGGAAAGAGCTGAAGTACCCAAAGAAAAGTCCACAAGGGACATCTGCAGTTAGGCCGCTGTGTCTCTAAGGCAGAGGTACAGCCAGGAGAGATGCCACAGCGGTATCTGCAGGTACAGGTGTATCACACTGTATCTGCAAACTAAAAGCGATACTCCCTCTCCCAAATGATGTAACGGTTTCCCCATCTCCTGACATATCTTTTTTCTTTTTCTCATAGCCTGTGGGATTTGTCAGCTTTGACAGTCGCTCTGAAGCAGAAGCTGCTAAGAATGCTCTGAATGTAAGTACCTGATACTCTGAGCAACAGGTCTTTACCATGTGGTGGTAATATTCATTCTGTGTGTGGGAGAGGGCTGGGGTGGGCAGCATGGAAGGGAGACATTGTAGGCAGGTACAACTTCTGTATGTATATGAAGAGAGATACCTTCTTGATATCAGTCTGCATCTTGAGTTCTGCATGCAAGACATGGGATTACTCCTGTAAGACAAACTGAGATGTCCTATCTAATATTTAGTAAAGTGAAGATATTTTACATTTATTGCATTCTCTTTTTGCACTTACAATGTAGCTCTGCCCCAGACAGAAGTTACTATTGGCCAGATGCAGCTTGCTCTTCATAAATATTCTGCTTATTATTGACTTTCCTTTTCCTTGCCTGTGCATGTTTACAGAATTTACATTCTTTTCTAGGAATTGTAGTGTGGTTTACTGGTTTATCATTTTGAAGGTCTGGGAGAAGATCGGTGTATATATATGTATTTCTCTTTTCCTTTAATTCTCCACTGCCCAGTTTTCTCGAAAAGATTTCTGGTTGTCTCTACATTTCTTCAGCACAGGGATGTGTATCTTCTGCTCATGTTCATTTCTATAATTCCATGTTCCCAGGTATTTCCTGATCTGCTATTTGTCAACTGTCATTACAATCTTCATTAGTTACTTTCTCTCTTTCTTTGCTGTTCACATTCTTCATTTTACTGGGATGCCCTGGAATCAGTCAGCCTTAAAAAAATGTCAGAGAAGGTCTTTAGAAGTCTTTTCCATTTTCTGCAAGTGCTCTCTGGGTTCTGGCAACTTGTGAAAAGCCCCACGGGCTTTTGTACACGCCACAAAACTGGCCTTTAAAGCAGCTTAAATGTCCTTTTGCATCACTTTAATGACATTGCTGTTTGCATGCTCAGCAGCGTATTCCGCTTTAAATTACTTTGGTACGTAGCAAGATAAAACACCTCCAAAGCATTTTAATTTTCTACCTAACAAAGTGAAAAAGTGCACAGGGCACTGGAAGACAACGTGCTTGAGGCTTGGTGGGCTCTGCTGTGCAGCTTAGGGACCATGGGACCTGGCGGCAGCCTGTGCACACAAGCTCCACTGAAGAAAAAAAGAAAAAGTGGTGAACCTGATCTTTTTCTTCTTTTTTTCTCTCCCTGGAGCCTGTCTGCCTGCCCAAGCTGTGCAGAGGCCCAGTGCTTCCCTCCGCAGCTGCAGCGCCTCCTGGGACCACCCAGGCTGGGTGCCTGTGGGCAGGTGCCGCCTGGGGGGCCCCCATGCAGCTAAGGGACTGCTCGGCCCACAGCAACTCGTCCCCCGCCACCAAAGAGGCAGGTAAGGATCAGGGCCAGACCCTTGTGTACATGCCACGGGGGTTTAGTTCAGCTTAATTCTTCCTAAATTGAAGCAGTGTTTTTAAAAACCCACCATTTCAATTTAGGGACAACTAAACCAAATTAAACCTCCGTGGCATGTACAAGCAGCCCATGATACCAGAAGCAGGGCTGGGCAAATTTTGAGGTGAATAATAAATTGACCAAAAAAAAAAAAAAGGATCAGTCATCCCGAAAGTAATTGAAGTTTTGACGTAAATTTTCCAAATACTTCTGGCTAGGAAAAAAAAAGTCCCGAGGCAAGATTCACAAAATTGCTAGTAGAGGAGATAGTAATATTAACCCTCTGTCACCCAAAACTCCAAGGATAGGGCACTGACTCAAGAAGGCATCTGAACCTACATTTCCCATAAGAGTGACCTAGCTGTACTATAGTGGAGGGTTTGTGACCCAGATCCTATGGCTTACAGAGCCAGTTGATTCAGCCCACAGAGATGGGGCTTCAGCAACATTTGGCAGTGAGGGATTTTGTCAGAAGCTGCTTTCCCCTGCAGGCCTGAGGAAAAGCAACAAGTAAGGGAATATTTCCTAGGCTGCCATGGGGAAAAGTGGTGGCAGCAAGCACTTTTCCTGTGCCGCTGCTGGGAAAACCATGTGGCCCCTGGGTGCTATTGTTTGTTCCCTGTCCCTACCCCTTCCTGCCGACTTTTGACTCGAACTGGGTCAGTGTGGCCCACAGTCTTAAAAGGTTGCCAGCCACTGCTCTAGTGTATTCCAGGGTAGGTCTTTCCTGATGATGATCTACTTTGCATGAAAAAACACTTGTTGGAGCAGCATTTTGAGGCCAGGTGTTTTACTTTGTGGGGGAGTGCCTTAACCACTCAGCTATTGAGTCATTCTCTTGTCCAGAACCCTACACCTAATGAATAATAAATATTTTATACAAAACTGAACATCATTAGCAAGACAGATTCCCCTCAGAATACCTTATAGCCTTGTAATTAGGGCACTCTCCTAAAAGGCGAGAAACCTTGATCAAGGTCACTGCTTTGATCTGTGCATGGAGTGCCCTAATTTGTCCTTTCCTGGGGCCCAAAAATGAAATGTTTCATTTCCAATCAAATGGATGGTTTACTCAGCACAAAATGAAATTTTATAGCATTCTTACTTGGTAAGATAAAAAAGTTAAACCCAATATTTTTTCCTATTTTTTGATTCATTTCCTAAAATTAAAAAATGGTTCTTTGCCTAGTCCTAGCCAGTAGCTCAGTCGCTAAGTAATCTTCATGAAAAAGGTATGAATCAGATTTGTTCCAATAATCTTATACTTTTACCAAGGCCTAACACTTCAGGAAAAAAGTCAGGGACCCAAAATAATTCTGACTAGCTCAGTTTACATTCCTAGCATTTTCAGCAGTGCATATTTTGTCTCTGCACTCAGAAAGCACCACTAAAAGCTAGGGATGATGCTGGTACAAACCAGCCCAAAATTGCCAGTGCCCCAAGTGCAAGCCAGTCCCTGTACAGTTTCAAATGTGCTGGCGCTCCAATTATTCACTTGTCCTCATGGTTCAGAAGTTGAGCATGAACATTTACCCTGTGCTGCTCCAAAGGCACTGGCAGACCCAAGCATGCATTGGCTTTGCATGGGTCCAAATGTGTCAGCACACCTGAGCATGCTTTCAGCCGCAGTCAGTTTTCTGGATGGTAGGATTAGAGCCAGATCTCCAAGCAAAATTTGGGTGCAGCAACAGCAACACCACGCATGCACGTTAGCTATGGCAAGATGTGCTTGGTTGGAAGCCAGGAGATCTTGTACTAACTGGTGTTAATAATCCTGAGCACACCACACCCCTTAGGCCTTGCTCTGTGATGGCTCCTGCCCTCTTTGGGAAGTAGGTATTGTTCTCATGTACATTTGGGGTAACTGAGAGTTTGCCCAAGATGACTGATGACAGAGCAAAGTTATGTTTAATATGGCAGAGACAAAACTCAAGCACTCAGCCCTGTTGGCTTTAGGAATGTGTGTGTTATGTCTATGTGCTTGGCTGTGCAGTCTGCAACATCTGGACCAAAGGATTTCCCAGTTTTGATCGTAGAGGGCCACTTAATTGGGGGCGGGGGTGGCGGCACCACACTGGGGGCCACACAACAAAATGAATCTTCAATACAATTCCTTTGTTTAATATATGTAACATGTTATGTCTTACACATGCCTTACAAAGTTACAATAAGGAGAATCCAGCGTGTTTGCTTAATTCAAGTTTGAGTGGGTTTTATGCATCTAATTTTTCTTATTGGTAGAACATGTCAGGCCACCTCACATAACTGAGCCCTCCCAAGGCACTTGGCATGTTGGTCATCTGTGAGATATCTGAATATATTAGTTGAGTGTGCACATGAAAATCTAAGATTAATTTTAGTTTCTTGAATCTGCTGATGGCAACAAATTCATAGTTTTACTTTATGTTCAAAATCTATTCAGTAGTGGCCAACATGGCTGCACTCTTACCCATCCCAGTGGCTTGAGTCATGTTATTTGTATGCACTTAGACAAGTAAAACAGTATCCATTGGTGATGAGGGGAAGTTGCATTCCCTGCTGTTCCTTAGCCCATTACGAAGGACCTCAGTTATCCTTAACAATAGGTTAAAGGTTAGGGAATTGCAAAATTCAGGCTGCCTCTGAAGCCTTGATTTGCCACCTCATGCACCAGATTGTAACTGCATGATTATATGCTACAGGGGTGTAGGTTGTAGCCGTGTTGGTCTAAGGACATAGGCAGACAAGGTTCCTTGGGTGAATCTGATATCTTTTATTAGACCAACCCAAATAGTTGGAGAATAGTTATTAAGCAAGCTTTCGAGTTCAAAAACCCTTCGTCAGGCTAAGGAAGTTTCAGCAGTTGGTGTGTGCTTTTCCTGTATGATTATATGCTATTCATTCTACCAGACCGCTGCCTCAGTGCAGAGGATGGACTATGAACAAAACAGAAAATAATAATAGGACTTCTTCTACATAAGTTCACTAGACTGGGACCTATAAGAGGGCTGCATTGTATGCCTGGCTCTGGCACAGACTTCCTGGATGTGCCCCCGTTAGCGCAAACATGCGTCTCCCCAGGTTGTACCACTGCTACTTATCCCCAGGTTTGCCCCTGCAGCACGTGGCGAGTTACTCTGAGTGGGATAGGGGAGGCTGGGCCAGCACCTGAACTGGCCCTAGCAGCCTTACCTGTGTTCCTTGGGACCTCCCAGGGCTGCACTGGCAGCAGTCCAGGTGCACAGAGCCTGACCAGTAGCTGGAGCATGACTCTGACTGGCCAGGCTCTGGTTTCTGGTGACGCACGCTGCAGCTGTGTGTACCACTCCACCTTTTTTTTGGCTTTTTAATTTAGATACCAGAATTTCCAAATATGCAGTGCAGCAAACACATTACCATGTGCTGTGTGATTTTGCAGCACCTAAAAAAGACTTTGAGGTGCCTCAAACTGCACATCCCTGCTCATGGGGCTGCAGCCCCTTTGTTTTCTTAATCAAGGTTGTATCCTACTGCATGAGCACAAGGTGGCTCAAGTGCATCTCCATAGGGTGGCAAACACTATGTGTGCATGCTTGTGTTACATGAGCTCCAGGATGTGTGTCATATCCTCCTCATTCCTTGAGGGTAGTTCTGAAACGCAGGAAAGTGTGTCAATGTAATGTTTCAATGGCCTCTTATTCCTGATTGATGCAATTGTGTTTGTTCATGGACAGACACACGGTTGGAAGTGCTCCACGTGTCTTTGAAGCACTATGGGCAGTAAGGATGCAGAGGTTCACTTCCAAAGAAGCACTTAAAAATGGTTGAAGTGCTTTAAAACTGATTCACAAAGAGGAACATCTTTGAAGCTCTGGATGTTGAAGTACTCCCTCAAACATCTGCACCATTTAGCAGTTCTCCTGCATCCCACAATACTTCAGGTTTTGGAATACTACAAATGCATGCCTTTCTGTACCCAGAGAAAAGGTGGTGGAGTGCTGTCATGAGAGTATGCTTAAAACCTAGAGTTATCCTGTTACACCTGTATGTAGCTGGCTACATTTTATTTGCAAAATTATGAGCCATCAGTGTCCACTCATGATCCCGGCTATGTTGTGAGGTGTGCTTTTCAAGTAGCTATGCTGTGCCTTTGACTCTAGCCTAGCAGGCAGCACAAGCAGAGCCCTGAGCACAGGAGTGTCCCCCAAACTATTGGATGGATGCGAGTAAAAGAACAGGAGCTGCCAAATGCCTTTCAGTCTGTCCCAAAGGACAGGAACAGGGTAGAGACTATTTCTTTCAAATGGCAGAGCAGAGAGCCACAAAATGAGCTTTGCATAATGTCTTGCCACCCACTGTGATGTGGTGGTTCTGACTTGCCCCATAAGAACACTTAAAATACTAATCTCTACTACAGTTCAGCGCCAATCCTAGCAAACTTGCAGGGCCCTGCTTTAAACTAGTAGTCCAGCATGGGAAAGCTGATGGAGGTGCAGTGGACATGTGATGGGGGGCTGTAATGCTAATGCCTTGATTTACAGCCATATCAACCTATTTCCAAAACTCCAATAGAAAATAATGAACCTAGACCCACATTCTGATGGGAGTAGCTACAAGCATTTTCATCCACACCCTGAGGATCTCATTCACTCTGTCTGAAACTTTCATTGAGAGAGTTTGGAGAAGGCATGCAGGATATGCTGTATTTGTTCTACATAGAAAGAGGTTGCAGTCTCACTTTAAGTACCAAACTCAACTCAGGCCAAATATGGAGCTGGTGTTAATCTGCATAGCTCCATTAATTCAGTAGAGCTCTGGTGGTTAACACCACTAAGGATCATCCTTCTGTACTACCTTTGAACCTACATGAACTATGAGGTAATGCCTGTCAGGATTCTCACATGGATTTATTACGCACCAGCTGATTTATGTAAGTACTTGCATCATTTATGTACATTGACTTCAGAGATTGCTCTGCCTACCTCACTCACTGTTAGCTTTTAACAGAGATCTGTCTTGACTGGAGTGAGTTAGGCAACAAGATTAAAAAACGTTAACATAAACCATGTTGCTTGTGAATAAAGACAGGCATGTCCAACTTCTAAAAACATTGGGGAGGAAACAGATAGTGGACAGAAACACACTGGGAATAGTGACAGTGTGCGCCATAGATGGAATAATGCAATGTGAACTGTACTGCTGTTGATGCATCTTGTATCCCCGGGTGTTACCCAGAGCCCTGCAAAGTCATCCTATTTCTCAACAGATTGTTTATCTCAGTTTTTATAGAGTGGAGTTTTCAAACATACTCAGTGTTGCTGTAACTTTGCACCCAGAATAGTCAGCATGAGACAGACCCGGACTCTCGTCTTAAACCCACAACTCACCAGATGCCTGCTAGGTGCAGTAGCCATTCCTCAGTTTTACCAACGGTGATCTTTTTTACTCTCTTCATAGATTTCATAGATTTTTAGGGTCGGAAGGGACATCAGTAGATCATTCAGTCCAACCCCCTGCCCTAGGCAGAAAAGAGTGCTGGGGTCAGATTAGCCCAGCTAGGTGCTTGTCTAGTCTCCTCTTAAAGACCTCTGAGGTAGGGGAGAGCACCACCTCCCTTGGAAGCCCATTCCAGATTTTGGCAACCCTCACCGTAAAGAAATTTTTCCTAATGTCTAATCTAAATCTGCTCTCCATCAGTTTATGGCTATTGTTCTTAGTAACCCCAAGGGGCGCCCTGGTAAACAGTGTCCCCTATTCCTTGCTACCTCCGTCCCCCAATGAATTTGTAGATGGCCACAAGATCCCCTTTCAGCCTTCTTTTGTGGAGTCTGAAAAGATACAGGTACCTCAGTCTCTCCTTGTAGGATCTTACCTGCAGGCCCTTACCCATGCAAAGAGCCCTCCTCTGGACCTTCTCAAGGTTATCCACATCCCCCTTGAAGTGCAGTGCTCAGAACTGAACACAGTACTCCAGCTGCAGTCTTACCAATGCCTCATGAAGGGGAAGTATCACCTCCTTAGACCTGCTTGTGATGCACCTTCTAATGCGTGAAAGAGTGAGGTTGGCTTTACTTATCACTTCATCACATTGACAACTCATGTTCATTTTGGAGTCAACTATGACTCCAAGATCCCTTTCTGCTGCTTTGCTGCTTAGCAAGTCACCTCCCAGTCTGTAGGTGTGTTGGTGATTCTTTCTCCCTTGATGCAGCACTTTGCACTTATCCTTGTTAAACTGCATCCTGTTCTGTTCTGCCCACATTCCCAACTTGTCCAAATCCGCCTGAAACCGTTCACTGCCCTCCAATGTGTTTACTTTGCCCCTAAATTTGGTGTTGTCCATGAATTTGGACAGAGTGCTTTACACACCCTCATCCAAGTCACCAGTAAAGATATTGAACAGCTCTGGTCCAAGGACCGAACCTTGGAAAACTCCACTGCCCACATTTTTCCAGGCCGAAAATGACCCGTCCACCCCTACCCTCTGGGAGTGCCCCATTAGCCAATTCTCCACCCACCTGACCGTGTAGTAATCTACATCACAACTGCTTAATTTATTTATAAGAATGGGATATTACACTATCAAAGGCCTTTTAAAAATCCAAGTAGATGACATCTACCTCAACTCCCACATCTAAGCATTTTGTGACCTGGTCATAAAAAGAAACAAGGTTAGTCAGGCAGGATCTACCTGCTATGAAGCCATGCTGGTTGCCCTTCAGCATAATTTTTCCTACTGGACTCCCACAAATGTGATCCTTAATAATTTTTTCAAAGGTTTTCCCAAGGATAGAGGTGAGGCTAATCGGCCTATAGTTACCCAGATCATCCTTTCTCCCCTTCTTGAAAATAGGGACCTCATTGGCCCTTTTCCAGGCCTCTGGGGCCCATCCTGAGTGCCATGAGCGCTCAAAAACCATGCCGGTGGTTCTGTTATGACACTGGCCAATTCCTTCAGCACTGTTGGATGAAGATCATCTGGGTCTGCTGAGTTAAACACGTCCAGCTCCTCCAAATGCCCCTTCACTAGGTTAATACTAACTGTTGGTGGGTTGGAGTCCCTCTTGTGCCTGTCTATAGCCCCTTTGGGAGATATGTCTTTATCCCTGTTCAGGAATACAGATGCAAAGAACTAATTTAGAAGCTCAGCTTTGTCTCTCCTATCTGTTACCAATTGCCCTAGTCTGTCCTGTAGGGATCCTATGTTATCATGCATCTTCTTTTTGCTCCGTATGTATCTAAAGAAGGACTTTTTGTCGTCTTTAATTTTTGTTGCCAGTCTGAGTTCTACTTCCACTTTGGCCTTCCTAACTGATTCCCTGCAAGTGCAAGCCAAGCAGATATACTCCTTCTTGGTGACTACCCCCTGCTTCCACAGTCTGTGTGCCTCTTTTTTCCCCCCTAGGCTCTCCTGGATTTCCCTGTTCAGCCAAGAGGGTTTCTTGGCTCTTTTGCCTCCCTCTATGTGCACTGGGATGGTCCCCTTTTGTGCCTGAAGTATCATTCCCTTGAGGAACACCCACCCTTCCTGGACTCCCATCTCACCAATTCTCTTGCTCTTCAGTGCCTCAGTTACTAATTTCCTGAGCTCATTTAAGTTAGCCTTTCTGAAGTCTAGCACTTCTGCCCTACGAGTTATCTTTCCCACGTTCTGCCAGATGGTGAATTCTAACAATTGGTGGTTGCTATCCCCTAGGTTACCTTGTATCTGCAGATCACCCACCAGGTCATCCTCCATAGCAAGCACTGTGTCCAATAAGGCGTTTCCCCTAGTGGGACTGTATACCTCCTGCATTAGGTGACCATGTACATCCTGCGTTAGATCATACATCTTCATTGATGTATGATGAGGCATTTAACAGGGTAAATGGTATAACTGGTTAGAGGTAAATCCATTAATCAGTTAAAATTAATGTTAATATGGTTCTTAAGAAATGTAGATGTCACATCTTTTTTTCCTTAATAATCTTAAAATCAAAATAACATCTACTCCTCAAACTCATTGAAATCCAGTGCATGAACTACATTTGAAAAATTGATATTACAATTCAAGATGATTCTTGCCATTATTATTTATAACAGAAAGTCTTTAATTCAACAGAGGCTGGTAAATAATGTTCTACTGCACAGAGATTGACAGATATGTGTCCATTTACAAACAGCTGCTGTCTCAGTGGCACTGAGGTAACAGGCTACCCTAAGCTAAAATGGGTGCTACTTAGGTTTTCCTTATCGTAATCCTCTCTACTATCTGCCAGTAAGACAGAAGAAGACCACCATGAATGACTATGCAGCAAGATTAAGGCTGTTAAGGTCCACTGCTTAGTAAAGGTAGGCGATTTTCAGTTTTCTTAAAACTGTTTGCAAATGTGGGTTTAATTAGTTTAATCGTCTCATCTGGTGAAAAATAATTGAAGCTAGATTCTCAAAGCTGGCAGAGGAGGAGGTGGTATACTCCTTTTTCTCCAATATCCCAGAAGCAAGGACATTCACCTAGAAGGTGAGAGAGCTAGTATCAATCCTCTGCTTTGCTGCATGAGATTGAACTTGCATCTCTCACCATCCTACCTCTGTAAATATTCACAGGAGTCTCATTCCCCTGACAAGTAGAAGATCTTGGAGAAAATACTTGCTCTGAATCAACAAGAGAGGAGATTTTGGAAAAAGAAAGATCCTACCCCTTCTGCTCCTCCCTACTCACTGGCTCCTGCCATATGCCCGACCCTCTATGCCTATACATGCTC
>NW_005842886.1:151639-159131 GCF_000455745.1 Alligator sinensis
CCCTCTCTCCAGACCCTGGCTATTACCCCTGCTCCTACTCCTTGACTCCCAAAAACCCATGATGCCCTTGCATGCTGCCAGGCTGTTCTTCTGTAATCACTGGACACCAGGGCACAATTGAGAGCATGACAATGGCAAAGTCCTGATCAGCTCCTGCAGTCCTCTGAAGATCATGCTACTCTGGGAACTGATGCGCACAGTCTGATCATATGTAGGTAGTGAGGAGATGGAACATGCTCGCTGCATGCAGACTCTCCTGAGATTTTAGTTGCTAGACTTCTGCAAATCTCTAGTGAGTATATACAATTGAAATGTTTTTTGAAAACTGCTAGTAACATGGTCAAATTTGCACCCTTTCTGATTCCAGAGGAAGAGCAAAAGGTAGATCCTTGATACATGGGAAATCCCTTTGTCAAACTTCAGTCGTTTCTCTGAAGAAGTAACGGTTAAAGCTTAACAATAAAAATGTAGTTTCTTTCAACATTAGCCCAGCATATTTTTCCTAATCTCAGTCTTCAAAGTAGCTGAAAATTTAGCTGAATCTGTAGTTTTTTAAAAGAACCTGATGCAGAAATGCAACACAGAAAACATCAGCGCTAACTGAAACCGCATTAAGCAGGGGTTGCCTGTAAATAGTAAATCTCTGTTTACTTTCTCCACACACATACATACATAGCCCCATCTCATCTCCCCAGCTGCAAGCTTCCCTAGCACCACATGGGCAGACAGCTTCTCCCACCACCGCTGCATTTACTGCAGAGGAGGGCAGATAGCATCCCCTACCACTGCACCCCATACATGGATGGGCAGCACCTCCACTGCTGTACTACATGGGCAGGAAGGTGGAACCCCTCCTTGCCCTCCTTCTCCTTGGCTGCAGACTGCACGGCATCATGGCCTCCCCTGACACTGTAGGCTGAGCTGAGTTGCACTGCCCAGCCACACCCCTGGGGCTGGGGTAGAAAGTGAAGGGAGGGGAAGCCTGGAGATCCCAGCTGCATCAGAATGGTAGCAGTGGCCAGGGGGAGTTTGAGAGCTGCAGATTAACCTCTCACTGGTCACATGCAGCCCATGGGCTGCCAGTTGGACAGTGCTATCCCTTCTCCATTGTTTTTTCTCCAAGCTGTAAAGTCCCAGCCTGTTTAGTCTCTTCCAGTATAGAGGCCTCTCCATGCCCCTGATCATCTTTGTTGCCCTTCTCTGTACCTCTTCTAGTTCTGCTATATCTTTTCAGAGGTATGAGGACCAGAAGCATGTGCAGTATTCAAGTTGTAGATGCACCATGGCATACAATGGCATAATTACATTTTCTGTTTTGTTTTTAAATTTACCTTGTTTGCCCTGTACACTCGGAACCAAGTACAAAACAGTGAAATGACTGCGCTCTCTCTGCCAAAGTGTCCTGGGAACAGCCCCACCATTTTTGTGCCACTTAAATGGACAAAAAGTGCATGCAAGCAGAAGAGAGAGCAACATTCAGTAGGTGTATCTACATATTCATTAATGCATCATAGTTACTGCACATCGGGTGTATCTACACATTGCCCTATGGTGACATAACAACATGCTACTTGCTGTATGGTGCGCTACGGTAACATAGCAATCATGTGCGCTGCTACAGTGACGTAGTAGCAAAATTTCACCATGTACCACACGCACAGCGCAGTAACCACCCATACTGTGCCATGCTTTAGTACTTTCAAAAGGAAGTACTAAAGCACGGTGATGTGTAGACATGCACATTAAGTTTAAAGTACTAAATCAATGTGCAGTAACTGGCGCTACTGTAGCACCGATGCACGGCTTTTTAATTACACTAACTGTGGAGTAGCCTAATACTACTGCGTGTTAGTGAATTAACATAATTTTTGCCCTGCACGCTAATGTGCAGTAGAATTAAGCTACTGTGCAGTTAATGTCTCATGTAGATGCTCCCATTGCAGAGTAGGAAGGATGATTCAGAAAAAGGAAGTGCAGATACTATTTCAAGCTAGCTTGCAGGATGAAGGTGCATACTCCCTTCTTCAGTTTTTAATGCTTAGATGACACTTTTTAAACTATTACTTGTGTCTATTACTCTTTCAATTGTGTTTTCTGAGCATAGCATCAGTCAGTAGAGTACAACTAATTTATGCTTATCAGATGTAGTGACTTCTCGTTTCTTTGCCCTCTTGTTTTTTGCTAGCATATTAAGGCTGGAATACTAAATTAGCTGCTTCAAGGCAGGTCTGCAATCATAGAAAAGTAGGGCTGAAAAGAACCTCAAGAGATCATCTAATCCAACTCTCTGCTGAAGGCAGGACCAATCCATATCTAAGTCATCCTGGACAAGTATCTGTCCTACCTGTTTTTAAAACTTCATGAACAACCCTCTCGCAGAACTACCAGGTACAATGCCTGGGAACACAGAAAACACTCTAACTTGCTGTGGGTAAAACAGAGGGATGCCGCTGTCAGTGTCCTGCCAATATACAGAAAGAAAGTTGTTATTAAAATCTGCTTAAAAGATCAAAGGAAAAGGACCATGTCCCCCGCTACAGAGGGAGGCAAAACCCCCCAGAGTCCATGCCAGTTTGAGCATGGGATAAAATTGCTTTCTGATCTCAGATATGGTGACCAGTTTGATCCTGAGCAAAGGAGCAAGGCCCTCTAGTCAGGAGCCTCTGGCTTTTAGTCCCAGTAGAAGCATTGGCACACCCCAGTCAAAATTCCCTGACTTGGCTGCAGCCAACACACAATGCTTCTGAGAAATGTGAAAAAAAAATCCCTGACACCCATAGCAGTAGGAGCTGAGGAATGAACTTTACACTTGAGGAAATAGTATTTAGTAGTGAGCAGGAGGAGCTGACCCATTGTCTTTCCTCAGTCATATGACTGCTTTCCCAAACAACTCTGGAATTTTTTTTCCAAGATTTCTCATCATGCATAGCCACAGACATGTTTTATACATGGTTGCCAGTAAAGGAGGGGAAGATTCTTTGAGGAAGCCATAATTTTGACAATTTTAACAATTTGAATGCTGGCATATAAAGCTTCTTAAACAAGTTTGCAGATGACACAAAACTGGGAAGGATTGTGAACACATTGGAGGATGTAAGTGCAATTCAGAAGAATCTCGACCAATGCAAGGTGCTGCCCCTCAGAAAGAATAATAAAAAAAAACAACTACAAAATGGGGTACACCTGGCCAGATGTCAGCTCTATGGGAAAGGACTTGGGAATCTTGGTAGACAACAGACTCAACATGAGTCTGCAGTGTAATGCAGCAACAGAAAAGATGAATGCGGTTTTGGGCTGCATCAATAAAAGTATTAGGTGCAAGACACAGAAGGTGAGAGTGCCTCTCCACTTGGCACTGATTAGGCCTCATCTGCAGTACTGTGTGCAGTTCTGGGCTCCACATTTTTAAAAGGATATGGAAAAGTCTGAGAGGGTCCAGAGGTGAGCACCAAGGATGATCAAGTGTTTGGAAGACAAGTTGTATGAGGAGAGACTGAAGAAGCTAGGCCTGTTCAGCTTGCAAAAAATCTGCTTAACAGGGGACATGATAGCAGTTTTTCAAATACTTAAAGGCACAGGTGACTGGTGGGGGGGTTATGGGGGTGGCAGTTACTCCCCCTGAGATTGGCCCCCCATTCGGCACCACTCAGGACAGGGCAGTATTTTTGCCACGCAGGCCAGCGGTATGTTGAGGGGGGTGCACTAAGTTGCAGCACAGAAGTATAGTAATGGACCCCGGGCCCACCCATAAATTGTACCTCACCCAGACTCAGGAGGCACCAGTCACCCCTGCTTAAAGGCCTGTCATAAAGAAGAGGAAAAGCACCTTTTCTCTCTTGCTGCAGAGAGAAGGATGCAGACTAGTGGCTTGAAGTTGCAGCAAAGTAACTTTATATTGGATATCCAGAAAAACTTCTTCACTGTAAGACTAGTGAGGCAGTAGAATAGACTGCCTAGGATGGCCTGCATTATCTCACGGTTGAATGAGATGCTAGCTGCCTAACACCCTCGTGTGTGCTGTTGGCTATGGAAACTGGCATGTCTTAACCACAGTAGCCCAATGGGCCAGTAGACTCAAATGGACCTCTGACCTTGTTCTGTGCATCAAGAGGAGATCCCCATCCCAGCAACCCCATAAAGCCTTTCTCCATTGCAAATTGGATGCGGGAAGGATAAGCATACCTGTCTTCTCTCTGGATTAAGCACCTGATGGCAAGTATATTAAATGTGCCTGTCTTATACTTCAGTGTAACTGCAGAGGCTACTGTGAAGGAGGAATTGCAGAGCCCTTTTTGAGTGCCAACGACAGAACTGTATACTGAACTGCCATTCCCGTGTGTTTATGTTGGCACAACATAGTGTTTTTCCTTCTATTTGCTTTCAGACCTGACAGTCTTTGAATCAGTCCTGTTGCCAGTAGTGTAACTAGGGGCAGGCAAGAGGGGAACCTGCCCCAGGGGCTGAGTTAGGGGCTAAGCCAAGCTGTTGGTGCTGGGTTTATGTTTCTTAAACTGTATATACGGAATTCGCCCTAGTAGAAAAAGAACCACATGTATTTTGTTCAGATTTGGGCCTGTTGAAAGCAAATGTAATTCCAGTGACCTCAGTACAATTGTGCCCTTTATTTATGGACTGAACTCGGTCTCTTGTCCCCAGTAGTCAGTTACCCTTTTCTCAAATGGTGACATTTCTGCAATGTTACTCTTCTTCCTGGTGTCATCAGAGGCAGGATCTTTGATTCACCTGTCCCTTTGAGATGAGTGGCCCTCCACTGGTTCCAGCACTGTCACTGGGGGCATTACTAGCCCCTGGCTAGCTTTGGCTTATGCCAGAAGTAACACTGAACCATGGGAGCCCAGCTACATGAATTCTTTGTATTCAAGTCCAGCAGCTCCACAGTACAGAGGTTTGAATGGTTTTATCAGACTGAAGAATATAACACAGACTAGAGAAGGTAATTGAGTTTCACATGGATTAGCATGGGAAGCAAAACAAAATGGGCCTGAGTGTGCAGTCTTTAGTGGTATTTTCTTTGAGCCTTTCTTGCAAAGCATTAAATCATGAGTGCATAGTTTGATGTTATACTTGGTAATAACTGTTTCATGTTGACCTCCTTAAGATACTCAGGGTACAGGACAAAGCAACAGCCAGTTAAGAGGGAGCAGGGACTTCCTGTAGGTCAGTTTATCATGCTCCAGGATAACGGCCTTTGTGCATGCTCTTATCCTGTTGTAAATGGATATTAAATTGTAGTAATTTATTCCTCTTTCACTGAGGGGTAAACCTCTGCAGTTCAGTTCCCATTTACCACAGAATAAGAGAATGACAGACAGCTACCATGGATCAGCTGATACACATTGAGTCCCTGCCCCTTGCTAACTTCCATTAACTTGTTCATCTGCTCACACCCTCCGCTTTGGGGATTGCTGCCCTCAATCATCTCCAGACTTGCTGTGCAAGGACCTTGCCCTAAAGGGAAACCAGCTACCTTCTCACATAACAGACCGGGGTGGAAATCAAGAATTGTTCATTGTCAGCCTGCTTTTTCTATGAAAAACATTCGTTTCAAAAAAGGGGCAGCTGTGTGCTGTCTGTAGAGTTAAACTCATTGTAATGAGGCAGTGGATGAAATCACTGAACCAACGACGTAATCCTATCAGGCAGGGATAATTTCTTTTTTCTGTTTTTACTTGTCTTTATTTTAAATTTAAAATATTTTTGGCTGGGCTAATCCCTGTGGATAAGAGCTCAGTTGAGCAGGCTGTTGGCTACCAAATATGGTACTGATGATAAAGATATTAGAGGAATGTGACTTATTCTAAGCCTACAGTCTCAGAATTTGCTGCCAAACAAATTAGGTCATTTAAACTTTGGCGGTTTTAAACAATGTTGAAATATAATTTAGAACAAAAAGATCTGACAGTGCTTTTGCTGAACAATTCAGAATCAGTTTTGCATGTTCTGTGGTGACCATCAATTCGGTTTAGTAAGAATTGGATAGATTTTCAAAATGTAGATGCATAGTTGCATATATAGTTCTGCCATTAAGTTTTATGGACACTAACCATAACAGCATGTTTTCAGCTGTGTGGAAATTGTCAGTTAGATGCATAAGTGATCCTGTATGTATGCAACCAGTTTATTTGCCTACAAAATTATATGCTTAGCTTCTTGGAAATGAAGCCCACAATACCCTGTAATGTGGTGCTTACTGGTAAAACTGATCGTTGACAACAGTGAAGGTGGTGCAATGCAGCCAACAGGCTAGCTGTGGCCCATAGATACAAAGCACATGTCCCACCATACAGGGCACAGACAGAAGTGACAATTTTCACCTGATCTGCCCACAGAAAGCTGTCTATAGCCATGACCAAACACAAGCGCATGACTGCAGACCACTTCAAAAATGGCCGATCAGGGCAAAATCTGAACCCTTATGCAGACATTTCAAAACAGAGCGTCTCTCTAACTTGTGTCTGTGCTGCCTGCCAGCCTCCAAGCTGTTTTCAGAATGGGAGGGACAAGGGGAGTGGGGGGAGTTTTGGTCTGGGATTTTTTCAGCCCCCGCTGGAGGGTAGGGCAGGTGTATTGGGACTGCAGTCTGGGCTGTGATTCTGTTTTGTAGAAGTTTCCATCATCCTCACTAGGAAAAGTCTGGTTGGTTTAGGAAAAAGCCATGGAATTAAGTATATATACCTTTATTAAGGGGATGATGATGGCAGGACTAACTTGACCATACTTTCAGCCCCAACTTCATAGCACTTCCAAGTCCTAGACAGAAAGACACTGGAGATTCCTGTCCTAGACAGAAAGCCACTGGAGATCCCTTCTGTGTCTCATTCCCTAAAGCGAGTCTGATGAGGTGTCCACTGTGCTATCTATGAATTATCAGTGCTTCTTTGTCTGAACCCCTTGCCCTTCCTGGACCTGGCACCAAGTGCCAGCATAGAGGAGTGGTAGTGAAGTCCGAGGATAATTGGAAGACCTGAGATTGTTCTGCAGTCTCGCTCTTCTACTAAAGAAAATACTTTTTTTGGGGGGTGGTCAGGCCTACAATCGATATTTTGCCTGGGGTGAGCAAAATATGGCCTATGGACTGGATCCAGCCTGCCAGGTGATTAGATCTGGCCCACAGATGAACACCCACCAGTTGAGTGGATCCAGCCTATGGCTGCCCCCTCAGCACTCCGCATGGAACCGAACGTCACCCGCTCCCACCTAAGACAGCCTGCGCCGCATTCCCACCCATGCCCACTGACCCCAGCTAGTGTGCGCACCTTCATAACGCACCTTCATAACTGGCGGGAATATTTGAAAGCTCGTGGCGCACGGGCCAAGTCCCGGAGGACTGGAAAAGGGCCAGTGTGGTCCCCATTTTCAAAAAGGGAAGGAAGGAGGACCCGGGCAACTATAGGCCAGTCAGTCTCACCTCCATCCTTGGCAAAGTCTTTGAAAAAATTATCAAGGCTCACATTTGTGAGAGCCCGGCAGG
>NW_005842886.1:160234-170382 GCF_000455745.1 Alligator sinensis
TCTTTCCTGCTTATGCAGGGGGTCGGACTCGATGATCTACTGAGGTCCCTTCCGACCCTAACATCTATGAATCTATAACAGGGCTACTCCCAGTGCAGTTACAGCCAGCTGGGTACTGCTTGACTTCCCTTGCCTCCAGCAGCTCCTTCATCTTCCTCCTGCCCCTGCTTTGTTGCTCCAGGTGGGGTTGTAGGTGGGCAGCTCCTGCCCCAGCATGTGGGGCTCCGGCTCCAGCTCCCAGCTACCTTCCACCCACTTGGCTGCCTGCAGGTGGCTGCTTACTGTGCCAGATTGGCAGAGTGGGTAGAAAATAGCTGGGAGCTTGAGCTGGGGCTCTGTGTGCTGAGACAGCTTCCTCCACACATGGAGCAGTGCAGCAGGGGCAGAAGGAGAGCTGCTGGAGGCAGGGGGAGCCAAATAGTACCCAGGTGGCTGCAGCCTACACCAGGAATAGCCCTGCTGAGAAGCTGTGTGTACTGGCCAGGGCTGGTGGACGTAGGTGGGAGGCTACGTCCACCACTGGGAAAGAGAAGGCAGGGCTCAGCTCCATGTGGAGCACTGTGGGAGTAGCCATGGGCCAGATGGGGTGGGTGTGGGGGGAGACAGACCGCACCTGTGTGTTGGAAGGGGTATAGGGGGGCTGCCATGAGGGGTGGAGGCTGCCTGCATGCTAGGTTTCAGAAGCCAGCGGGGGTAGGGGGGCAGGGGGCCTGGGTGAACTCTGCTGCATGTGCCTGCTTCCCCCTTCCTCTCCCCACCCCTAGCCAGCTCCCAGGACCTAGTGCACAGGCAGCCCCGACACACGCATGCACACCCCACACCCCCTCACACACAATATACCAAAAGTAGACTTTATTTTGAGCTATTATGATATTGCCTCTATATATAGTACTCAAAAAAACATAAATCAGGATAAAAATATTTTTTGAAATAAAATTAAAATGTTATAGTAGATGTTTGATTTTTAGTATATAATTTGTTTTTATCTATAATTTGTTCAAATGATATCTCCTGGACAATTTTGTGTGTGCAGCCCTTGACAGCTTAACAAAACTCGTTAAGTGTTCCTCCAGCCAAAATAATTGCCCACCCCGATGTAGGTGGTCTGTGTTCAACCCCAGAGGATTGTAACGCAGAGGATCAGGAACAGAAGAAGGCAAGGATCCAGACTGGAGGCCCTAGCCAGGCAGTCTGGAGCAGGGAGGCACAACTATACAGTACCAAAACATGGGCAACTGCTGAGTGAGACCAGGAGCCAGGAGCCAGCAAGGCAGTCTGGAGCACAAAGAGTCAACAGGTAGAAAGCAGGAACAAAAATTAAGACACGTAAAAAATAGGGAACAGGAAACTAGGCACAACCAGCAGGACATTAAGGCTGTGCGAAACAGCTATGTTTCAGATTCGGCTGGTTCAGAGGACAGTGATTCATTTCGGTGTTTCGGATCCCTGTTTCATTTTGATTCAGCCGAATCTGTTTCAGAGTTTTGGCGCAGTTTTGGCGCTGATTCAGAGATTTGGATCGACGCAGGAGAGGCAGGTACAGCTGGGCAGCTGCAGGTTCTCCCCCTACTCCTCTGGCTGTACCTGCCTCTCCCCAGGCTGGGGGAGCCACGGGAGAAGCCCCTCTGGCTGCCTGGCCCCATCCCCTGCCTGGCCCCAGCCTCCCGGCACTTTAAAAGGAGAGCTGCGGGGCTGTGCTGGACTATTCCCAGGTGGGGCCTCTGAAACATTTCCAAAACATTTCGGATGGTTTTGTTTTGTTTCATTTCGGAGATGTTTTGGAGCCTTGTTTCGTTTTGGATTCAGTGTTTTGGGTGCCGAAATGGGCCAAAACACCTCCGAAACAAAATGGCTGCTGAAGTGTCACACAGGCCTACTGGACATGGGACACTAGGATCTGAGTCAGGGGTTTACCAGAATCAAAGTAGCCACGGTCAAAGCCAGGTATCAGTCTTGTTGCCAGGGTCAAGACAAGGTCATGGTCAGGGCAAATAGTTAATCAAGGCCAGGAGGTCCAAGACAGGAATACAAGCACAGGGGTCCAAGCCAGCAGTACTCAACAATGCTATTACTGGGACAAAGCCCTACAAGGGGTGGGAGGGTTTTGTAGCTCTCATAAGGGGCTTGTGGCTCTTATTAGTTTACCTAGGTCACCTGGTCCCCCATTGGGAACCTCATGAGAGGGCCCAGGCAGAGCTGGAGCTAGTGTTTGGCCTGCTGCCTGGTACAGCTGTGGCCTTGGCTTCTGCCTGTGGCTATGGAAGGTCCAAGATCAGTTCTCAGAGGTTCAAGGTGGTCGTATTGCTGGAACAAAGACAATCTGTGAAAAGCAAGCAAGGGTGGTTGGTTCCGCATTGTAAAGGTTCTTTTTTTCCATTCATTCTCTTTAAGAAGAGGAAGGGCTTTGAAACATCACTGATTGTGTGAGTTACAGACTAGAGAAGGGGTGGGCAAAATACGGCCAGCGGGCCAGATCCAGCCCACCAATGGATTTTGTCTGGCCTGCAGCAGGTGCCTGAGTCCCGCCCACCCCAGGGCACAAAGGCTAGTCACTCCCCTCCTCCCTCAAGAACTCACAGCCAGGCCAGCTCTAACAGATAGCATTTACTGATCGGAGAGAGAGAGAGAATGGGGGGGTCATAGTGCAAAGAGATTTTAGAGAAAAATGCCTTGAGCAAAACAGAATGGGCTTGTTGGCCCTTTTTACATGCGGCTAAAGATACATTATCCTACTTCACTGGCTAAATTTCAGGTAGGCTACTTACAGATACATCCAGAAGATCCTGGAGGCCCAAGCTTCTGTGTCCGTTTCCAAAAACTCCTGCCACGGGAAGCCCCCCAGAGCAGGTGACCTGACCCTTAAAATACCTTCTCTGACCTCATCACATGGCTCCAACCAGAAGCAAGCATTATTTGAACCCAGCTGAGGCAGACAAATCCTTTTAAAAGTCATCAGCATCCCCAGATGGAGTGACCAGGGTTGCACAGGTTGTTCAGTAAGAAACTGAGGACAAAGGAAGAGTGAGCTCCCCACTTCCTATGAAATTTTTACAACCTGGTCACTTAGCTTGACCAGGTGGATCCAGCAGGCAGAGTCTGAAAACAGAGAGGGGGTAGGCAAACTCGGAGCAGAAGGCAGATGAAAAAGGGGGATCTCTTCACAGGGGGCACCTGCAATGCTAGGGGGTTGTGGTTTGGGGGTGAGGGGCACCAGCAGGATCTAGGAGGTTGTGACTTGGGGTGAGGTATGCCTGCAATGCCAGGGGGTTGTGACTTGGGGAGGAGGGGCAGCAGCAGGACCCAGGGGGTTATGGCTTGGGGGTGAGGGGCACCTGCAACGCCAGGGGGTTGTGGCTTGGGGGGGAGCGGCGCGTGCAAGGCGAGGGGGTGGTGGCTGGGGGGTGAGGGGCTCCTGCAACGCCAGGGGCAGGACACTGACATATCAGCGTTGCTGTGTGCCACAATGCAGCGGGGGGACAGCTGCAGCTGGACTTGCATCCTGGTGAGTGAAACTGGCAGGGGAAGGGCTGATATTCCATGATAAAAACAACCAAAATCTATCTAATCAAACCATGTTGATCTGTTGGACCTAATGAGTTGAATTGACTTGAGCCAGGTAAGTGTCTTGACTCTACTCAATTTAAGCAAACTTAGTGACTTGACTCAACTCGAGCTTGGCGTGTCAATGACTTGACTCAACTCAAGTCTTACTCCCAAATGACTTGACTGTACTCGAGTCCCAAGTTCTGTGACTCATTACAACCCTAAATACCAGATACCTTACAAGCAAGATCATCCTTTTTCTTCTGGGTAGACTTGCAACAGAACATACCAGAGGACTTCCTGTTTCTGTGTTGTGTGGTTTTGGACTGGTTACAAGCTAACAGCACTTGAAATCTCCCAAGCTAGCCTGTCCTAATGAGATGTTCAGGTTTGTTTAGGAAAAGGCTCAGAGAAGTTTATTACCAGTTGAACCTTTCATAACCCAGCTGTTTTTAGGCTGCTCATCACCACTGTTGGTACTGAACAGTTCACCTAGCGGTGGCTCTGAGCCCTAGAGACCAGATCTGGATCCTGGCTAACATGGAGTTTGGAGTTGTTCAGGTTCAGGTTTTGGGCTGGGTCTTTTATTTCCAGCCCCAGAGCTCTCCTTTTGTCTGTTTTCCCCTGTTCTCCCCTGCTAATAACAAATGTAAAATGCTCAAAGGCAAGTAATTATGGGGCTATCATCCACAGCAGGAGTGAACATCTCTCCTATTTAATATAAAATATTCATAGTATCCATCCAATTTATACCCCATCTTTCCAAAAAAACAAAAACTCAGTCTGTCAAATGATTAAAAAAATTATTGCAATTAGTTGCGCAAATAAAAAAAAATAGTGGCAATTAATCGTGATTTTAATCACACAGCTAAAATCAAAACTATGCACAGAAAATCTCAAAATTATGCAGATACTTTGTATGGTGGGGTTGTGGGGGGGAATTTATGAAGGTGTGGGGGGTGGTGAGGTTTGGAGCCTGGGGAGAGTGGGTCCCTGCACACCCTAGCAGGATGCTGGATACTGTGGGTTAGGAGTGAGGGGCAGCAGCAGGGCTGGGGGGGCTATGGCTTGGGAGTGAGGGGCAGACACACACACACAGACAGCGCCGCACTGGTAAGTCTGTGGAGGGGAAGGGGCAGGGAGGGCAGACTGAGGCCCCCACAGTGAGAGAGAGGGTGGGGCAGGGACAGGCACTGGGGTGAATGGGACCCAGGGCCGGGGTGGGTTGTGAGACAGAGCTGCGGGTGGCTCATCCAGGGGCACCGGGGTGTGAGGGGAGCTCCCCACCACTGTGCACACCCCCAGGGGAGGCATGGGGAGCACATGCCCTCCAGATTTGTGAGTGGGGTAGAAGCAGGCTGCCCGCTGCAGACTGGGGTCTGCCTCTGCCTAATGCCTCTGCCCTGGGAGCTACGTGATGCCATATGTCTCCCACCACCAGGCTGGCAAGGGACGTGAAGCCTGGCCAGCACGTGGCTCCCAGGGCAAGGCAGCAGAGCGCAGTGTGCAGTCCACTTTCACCCTACGCCTCTGAATGAGCCTCCCACAGCCATTCACCCCAGCGCCTGCCCCTGCCCTGCTCCCTCTCTTACCATGGGGACCCTCAATCTGCACCCCCCAAGTTCTTCCCTCTCCCCTGCCCCTCCCCCACCACAGAATTACTGGCATGGTGCTGCTTTGAACACAGCTTGCACACTGTGGCTGCTTGTCTGTGTCTCTGTACACCTCCCTCCCACCCCATCCTGCTACTGCCATCTGGAGCCTGTGCCCAGGCTGCCCTTCAGTCCCCTGCGCTGCCACCACTGTTCCACTGGGCAGCCTGGAGGCGGCGGAGTGGAGCCCAGGTGCGGGCTCCAAAACCACGTGCATGATGAATGCATTAAAAAAATTAACTCAAGAAATGATTAATGCGTTAATCATGCAACTTAAATGCGATTAATTGACAGCCCTAACCTCCCCCCCCAGCTCTGGGGTCTGGACCTTTCCATTCAAAGGCAAGCTCTCTTCTTCCTTGCTTTGAGAAATTCCTGTTTTCAGCCTGCCTCTCCTTCCTCTTTCCCATGCAGGCTGTGCTGCCACTTTTGCAACAAGATTAGTGATGGTTGTCAGTCCAGTATCAACATGCCATCTTGTATCATTAACAATGCCATGCCCCAAGTGCAAAGATAAATACGACTCTGTCAGTTTTGACATCCTGCACGTCAAGTGCTCCAATTTGAAAAGGTTGATACATGTGAGATGTCACCACCTTCTCACAATATTCTTTGGTTACAGTGTTCACCAGCACCTTGCAATTCAGATTCCAAAGCAGTCTGTCATGCAGAAGAGGTCTAATTAGATTATTAGTGGACAGATTTAGGAAAACAAAACCCTCATGTGTTTGGTAAATGTTTAGTAAATGTTTCATCAACAGGTTAAGTAAGCAGAATTGCAAAAGTTAAGGGTTTACTTTATAAACAGATCATCAGATTCAACTTTTAAACTGGAATTTGGGAGCGTTTTCATATGTGTAATAGCAAATGAGGACAACCCATTTGCTGCAGTCAGATCCACAATGCCAAATATCTGTGACTTTGTTGGGCGATGTGGAAATGCCTGGTTGCTAGCATGGTCCCTGAAAGAGCATCAGGCAAGTCAGAATTGTATAAAATCCACACCCCATTCAAATGCAATTTCTGCTAGCTTCAGAAGAGTGATGTGCGGGCTGGGGTAGGGAGCATCAGACAGCCTCTGCTTTTTGGGGTACTACGCTCTTACATTAATTAAATCTTTCCTGTTTGACTGTACAGATAATTGACATGCTGTGTTTTCTTTTTTTGAAAAAGGGAATTCGCTTTGACCCTGAAATTCCACAAACCCTACGCCTAGAATTCGCCAAAGCAAACACGAAGATGGCCAAAAGCAAACTAGTGGGGACACCGAACCCGAGCACTTCTGTTCCTAACACTGTACCTCAGTTCATAACCAGAGAGCCATGTAAGTGGTTGGTTTTACTCTCATCCTAAAATGAACAGCAAATGGTGATAGCCAAGGAGCTGGTTCCTATGGCATTGCAAGTACATGAACTGAAAGTGTAGGTCTGACCGTGTTAGCTGTGCGTAGTACCAAACAAGGTATTAGGTGAATGGAGAAGCATACTTCCCTCATGCCTGAACGTGGGACAGACAGTCCTGTCTGTAGTCAGATTCCTTTGTTGGTAGACCTGGAGCCTTGGTTGAATTGATACCAGTCTCCTGCTGGCAGGCTGCTTAGCCAGTAGGTATAATTGCATTCTCTTTCTCGCCACTGCTGTTTTTTGGCACTACAGGGCTGTCCTTTGATCTTTCCTGTTCAGTCGCATCTGGTGTAGGGCAGCAGATGGTGGGTGTTTACATATGGCAATGAATACTGAAACATGTTGAAAGGCAAATCCTGCTCTAATTCTGATAGCAGGGGTGCTGAAGCAGACTAGCTGTTTGGTATCGTGGCTCCAAGAGGCTAGTACCGGGAGTTTTAGAGGGAAGGTAAGCCCCCCTGTGCCTGGGGGAAGTCCTCCTGCCTCCAGCTGGTGATCAACAGGTTCTGCAGGTTGAGGTTGGCAGCCCATGTCATTTGTTGTTGAAAGTGTTTTATTGTGTCTTTAGATGAGAGATATCTGGAAGCAGAACTATTCCCAGTCTCACAAACCAACTCTTGCCAAATCCAGATATTAAATGAGATGCCATATTGGTGGATGGTTTATAATGTTCAATGTATCAGCAGGTGTGCTCCCTGGCCTCCCCTCCACTGGGTCCCTTGGGCCTGGCTATGACTTGATTGGGGAGATTCATACAGTATATGCCTACTCATTGTGGGGGCAGCGGCAAAGAGCCTGTTTTTCCTGTGGTGACAGCAGCAGCAGCAGGAAGAGCTGCCACCACTGCTGCAGGAACACCAGGAAAAGCCTCTGTTCTCACAACAGCCATAACAGCTGTTTCTGCTCTGTACCACCATAGTAACACACAGAAGAGCCCGTGTTCCTGCATGGTGGGTAGCAGTGATAAGACTGGTCCCAGTCTAGGGCAGTGACTGTGGCTATCAAGTTCACTTGCAAAGATAGGGGTGAGGAAAGCATGCATTTGATGCAGTGGACTGTCGCCTATGAAAGCTTATGCCATTCTGCACAAGTTAGTCTTTAAGTTGCCACCCTGCCCTGCCTTCTACAATCAAACAAGAATTGGTTTCAAAGCTACTATGACTGCAAACTCATACTAGCTGAAAGTGCTTCAGCTTACTTTTGACAACTTTAGAGAAGGAACTCCTATTTTAAAATAAATACAAATTAACTTGAAAGGAGGAATAAATTATGGAAAGAATAAAATCCAAGTATAAACCTGATCCTTCTGGTCTGCCTTCCATTCTGTGGCACAACTTATGTAAAATGAGACAACCAAAAAGCCCCCAGCATTGTATTAGAAAGCTACAAAGAGAAAGAAAAATAAAACACCATCATAAATTATTTTTATGTCAAACTAATTGTATGTAATATCTTATTTAAAAGAATCTTTCAGTCGAGCTTTTTGTGTAACAAAAATTGATATGAAATTGATATTAGTTTAGGGGCTTGGAAGAAGAGAATGGAAAAAAATACTTAGCTACTTCCATAAATAAAACACAGTTAAGGATTTGAAATCATTTGGGAATACAGAAGTCTGAGAAGAGCTGGAATTGAGTTGGGAATTTGAACTATGCCCCCCTGAACAGCCATTCCGGTATGGAAAGGGTTTGGATTGCACTAGCCATACCCCTCACTTACTTCAAATTTGGAAGATGAGTGAACCAAAGGTTTTAGTTGGGATCTGAGAAGTTCAAAGCTTAAAAATGATGGCAGGGGAGTGTCATCTTAGATTAGTCAAATAAGCTTCTGCAGATGAAAAATGCAAAACTGGGTAAATATTTAGGTGTGCAACATAATGGCATTGTAGCAAGGTATTCCTGGGATAGTTAGAGTTGCTCAGGTCAGAAGGGACTATTGTGGCTATCCAGTCTGACCTCCTGTGTAACACATGGCAGCAATGGTCCCCAGTGACTCCTGCACAGAGCCTGGAAAGTAATGGTAGAGCTAGAGCAGATCTTTTTACACGTTGTGCTCTTTGCCCCACAGCATGGTACAATGAAAAGGCCCATTTTGCTACTGTGAAAGCACAGATGCAAAAATAACCACAGCTGAGTGTGTAACAAAAAGTCAGTGCCATACTATGCTGAGCAGAGGGCATGTTGGAAACTGGAAACATGGGGAGAAGTGGACACGCTGGAGGGCAGGGAACAGCTGCAAGCAGACCTGGACAGGTTAGACAAGTGGGCAGAAAACAACAGGTCCAAGGCCTTCCTGAAGTCTAAGTATACAACATCCACCCCTCCTCCTGTGTCCAGGCGTTTCGTAACCTGGTCATAAAAAGAGACTAGATTAGTCAGGCACGATCTGCCTGCTACGAACCCGTGCTGGTTTCCCCTCAGCATAATTTGTCTGCCGGGCTCTCCCAAATGTGAGCCTTGATAATTTTTTCAAAGATTTTGCCAAGGATGGAGGTGAGACTGACTGGCCTATAGTTGCCCGGGTCCTCCTTCCTCCCCTTCTTGAAAATGGGGACCACATTGGCCCTTTTCCAGTCCTCCGGGACCTGGCCCATGCGCCACGAGCATTCAAATATTCCCGCCAGTGGCTCTGCAATGTTGGCAGACTTGTCGTGCCCCTCGCTTAGGAACACTGAGGCAAAGAACTCGTTGAGGAGTTCAGCCTTGTCCCCCCTGTCCGTCACCAGTTGTTTCTGCCCATTTAGCAGGGGTCCTATTCCTCCCTGGGCCTTCCTTTTACTCCCTATATATCTAAAAACCAAATTTCTTGTTGTCCTTTACTTGGGATGCCATCCTCAGCTCCATGGTAGCCTTGGCCCATGTAACTGCCTCTCTACAAGCACGAGCAGAGGAGGTATATTCGTCTTTGGTGATCTGGCAAAATGTTTGGTGACATTGCAGTGATGCATCCATTCCCAAGCCCTCCCAGGCTTCCAATGTCCCATGCACCGTCCCTGCCATGTTCTCCAGCCTCCAGTACACCGAGCTTGCCCCTGGGGCAGCATGGGGAGGTAGCAGGAGGGTGGCTGGATGTGTTGGCGGCCAGAGAAGGTGGTGGAGATGGTGCATGGGGTGCTGGAAGCGCCCCCGGCCACCTGGGCAGGCTGCTAGCAGCATAGGCAGATAAGTGGATGGGCCAGCTGGGCATGAGCCCAGGGGCCACTACCAACTGGGGACCCAGATCCTCATCAGCAGGGAAAAGAAAGCTGAGGCTTTCACATTTGTTTCCCCACATCTGGGAGTGGCGCCCTTTCCCTAATGTGGCTGGGGAGGCTGGGTTCATAGATTCATAGACATTAGGGCTGGAAGGGACCTCGGAAGATCATCAAGTCCAGCCCCCTGCCCAAAGGGCAGGAAGTCAGCTGGGGTCATAGGATCCCAGCAAGATAAGCATCCAGTTTCGTCTTGAAGGTGTTCAATGAAGGCGCTTGAACCACCTCCGGTGGCAGGCTGTTCCAGACCTTGGGGGCTCGGACAGTAAAGAAATTCTTCCTTATGTCCAGCCTGAAACG
>NW_005842886.1:171513-204132 GCF_000455745.1 Alligator sinensis
TATGATGCTCGCCAGCTCCTTGAGTACCCTGGGGTGAAGATTGTCAGGGCCAGCTGACTTGAAGGTATCCAGCTTCTCAAGATGTTCCTTCAGAAAGTCAGCATTAAGGGAGGGCAGGGGATCACCCTCACCCGGACTTCCCTGTCCCGTAGCAGGCATGGGCATCCCATGGGGCTGATGAAAGACCGACGCAAAGTACCTATTTAATAGGTTGGCTTTTTCCTGGGCGTCAGTTGTCAGTTGCCCCATCTGGTTCAGCAGGGGTCCAATGTTGCCCCCCTCCGGCTACTCACATATCTGAAAAAGGACTTTTTACTGTCCTTGATGCTCAAAGCTAGCTGGAGTTCAGTTGCAGCCTTGGCTTTCCTGGTATGCTCCCTGCAGAAATGGACCAGTGCAGAATAATCCTCCTTGGAGGTCACTCCCATCCCCCATCCTTTGTAGGCCTGCCTTTTTAGCCTCAGGAGATCTGCTAGGTCCCTGGAGAGCCAGGGGGGCTGCTGTGCCCTCTTGCTGCCTTTTCTCCGAGATGGAATAGACTTAGTTTGTGCATTGAGGATCGCTCCCTTGAGGAGCAACCACTCCTCTTGAACTCCCCTCTCCCTGTGGTCACGGTCCCTTAGGGCCTCACTGACAAGCCTCCTGAGCTTGTCAAAGTCGGCTTTCCGACTTTGACAAGTTGGGGGTTGGGGCCAGGCCGGCCAGGAGTGCCATGCAGCGCCGCGCTTGGAGGGCAGGGGCTGGGCCAGACTGAGAGCGCCATGTTCCTCTGTGCCTCTGCAGGCAGGTGGTGGTGCTGGGGGGGGCGCCATAGCCCCCCGTAGCCACCCCTCCCAATGTTGCCACCTGCCCGCACGGTGCAGTGCCCCCAGCCTGGCCCCGTGTGTGTTTGTGTTCACACAGACACAGCCAGGCAGCAGTGCCCACTGGTCAGTGCAATAGGGGCTAGGCAAGAGCAAGACTGAACTGCGGGCAGTTCATGGGGTTGGGGGGGAGAGGCGGGGGCTGCCTCAGAGTGATCAAGAGTGGGGGAGGGGGAAGGTCCTGTGCCGGGAACGTATGTAGCTGGGTGTGTGTCTCTGTCTGTATCTCTTGTGTGTGCATGTGTCTCTGTGAGTGTGTATGTGTATGTGTGCGTGCAGCTGTGCATGCATCTGCGTGTGTGTACGTGGATCTGTGCGTGTGCGTCTGTGTGCATGCATGTGTCTGTGTGCGCATGAATGCATGTGTGTGCATGTCTGTGTGTGCATGCACTTGTGTGTGCGCGCATCTGTGTACATTTGTGCATGCATCTGTGTGTGCATCTGTGTCTGCGTCTGTGTGCATGCATCTGTGTATCTGTTTGGGCACGTCTGTGCATCTGTATGCGTCTGTTTCTGTGTGCGCGCATCTGTACGTGTCTGTGTGCATGTCTGTATGTGTGTCTGTGTGTGTGCATGTGAGTGTGTGTGCGTGCATGTCTGTGCTCATGGCAGGGAGAGTGCACGGGTAACTGGTGCCTCCTGAGACTGGGGGGGACACAGTTTGTAGGCAGCAGCAGTGGGGTGGTGAGCAGCGACCACTTGCAGAAGCCAGCGGCGGCGGCGGGGTGGCTGCAGCGACCACCCGCAGAAGCTGACAGCGGCGGCAGCCAATCTCAGAGGGGGCACATGTCCCCCTGTGCCCCTCCTACTAGTCACCTATAGGAGAGTGTGTTTGTGTCTGTGTGTCCATGTGCGGAGAGTGAATGAGTAGTGTGTGCCTGTCTGCGTGTGTGCGTGCGCCTCTGTGGCCATGTAGTATGTGCATGCGTGTGTCTGTGTGTGCATGTGTGTGTGTGTGCATGTGTGTGTGCGTGCATGCATATGTGTGTGTGCATGTATCTGTGTTCATGGCACGGAGAGTATGTGTCTGTGTGTCCATGTGCAGAGAGCGAGTGAGTGAGAGTAGAGTGCGTGCCTGTCTGTGTGCATGCCTGTGTGTGCCTGTGTATATGCCTGTGTGTGTATGTTTGGCCATAGCAGGGGAGGGGGAGGGTAGCAGGGAGAACAAGGGGGCATGTGCCCCCCTCTTCCCCCCCCCCCCCCCCCCGGCCAGGGCCCCCCCTAGTACACCTTAATCCATCTCTGGCTAGCGGGCTAGGTGATGTCTCAGCTTGGAGCCAGCACCAGGCCCACTAGCAGCCCACCTGGGCAGCCCCAGGGGGCACCATCACCATGGAGGGAAGGATTGGAGGCCCCTGCAGCTCAGGGCTCACTGGCAGCTTGCCCTCCAGCCGTGGGCAGGCTCTGCTGGAAAAAAAAAAAAAAAGGATTGGGCCCCCCAGCCAAACAGAGACAGAAGCCCCTAAATTGAAACAGTGGTTTTTTAATTGTCACAATTAAAAACACACCATTCAGTTTAGGGGAACTAAACCCCCATCATGTGTACAAGCAGCCAACAGGAGCAAAGGTTAGTTCAAGCTATGTCATGTTAAATACAGCACAGAACCACTTACACCTGCTCCAGCCCAGGAAAATGCACTGTTGCATGAGAGGCCCCTGCAAATCAATGTTGGGAAGTGTGGCTGCTGGCACAGATGGGAGGAAGCAGTTTCTACCACCATGACAGCTTGAACTAACCATACTCCTTGTGGTGGTGCTGAGAAGCCTTCAGCTGCATCCCCGCTTGTGATACAGTTTTCTACCCCAGCTCCGAAGGAGCCAGTGCTGGTAATGCCTGTCAGCAACTAGTTAGTTTCCTGGCTTGTTGGGTGCTTTGGTGGAGCTCTGTGATTTGGTGTGCTGAATTTTCCAAAGGGTTTCAGGAACCCTGTAGAAAAGCATCCACTGATAGCTTTGCCGGGCAGGTTTGCAGCCTTTTTTCAGGTGTCACCCTTTGCAGAGGGTAACAAAGTCCTGTATGGTGTAGGGCTCTAAGTGAGATGAAGACAGTCCCTTTGCCTCACCCTGGCTTTGCACAGGGCTGAACTTCACTTCAAATGTTTTCATCCTACAGTACAAAAAGCCAAACATTTTCTAACCTAAAAATAACTTTAATGGGAACCAGACCATGCGAGAAGTCTGCATCATGCCTTATTCACCAGGAAAGAGAAAAAAACCCAACACTTGGGAAGGGTCCCTCACCTCCCACAGTTTCTGACCCATGATTTATAGTTGGGGATTATGAGGAGTCGAAAGGAGACATTTGCTATTCAATCCCTTATGCTCACTGCCTAAAAGGTATCCCTTTTGAGTCAAATTAAGCCCCTGTTTAAAGGCTAAGGTGCTTTGTATGCATGAATGTCCAGCCCCATGGCTCCCTCCCCCAGAGGATGAGCCCAAGCCTTAGGAATGAGTGGTGGTAGAGGGAGCTGTTTATACTAGTGCTGGCCAAGTTTTCACTGTTTATCTTACTTTAAAGTCAACAGTGTAAACTCTTAATCTCCTATGTCATTAGCATGCAGCCTGCAAAAGCTTTGCTCCTCTTTGGCTTTTGTAAGTTGTTGCTGTTGCCTGCTTCTGCTGTTCTGGCTTGGAGTGAGGAGGAGAAAAAAAAATCTGATTTGGAAGAAGTCAAGGGGCATTGGCTTGAAAGTGTCAGAGCTCTTGCCTGATTAGGGAGGGAGGATGTGTACAGTCCTCCGAGAGCAGCAGAAGGGTTTTGGCAGGAACAAAGGAAACTTAATAAAAACTACATGGAATTTTTCCAATGCTCGGACATCTGATAATGAAGATTGTGTCATGTTTTGTAAAACGGTCATTCCAGCACTGGAAAAGAGCCCTAGTACAACAATCTACCAGTGGTTTTGCACCACAATATTTGAGTGCCTCCTAGGCTCCAGTGTGTTTATTCACCCCCTTGAGCAGATGGAAACTGAGGAAGTGACAGACCAGGTGACTTGGCCGAGGTCACACAGGGAGTCTGTGGCAGAGAAAAGAATGGAACTGGGATCACCAGAGTCCCAGTTTAATACTGTTGAGTGACCCTTCCTCTCTCCACTTTGGAGGCAGCCTGAGACTGTGTCTCCTGACTGTGCTCTGACGAAAAAAGAAAAACTCAGCCTACAGAGGCAGGTAGCAAGGAAGAAGAGGTGGAGATTGGGTTAACTGCTGGGAAGGGCTATGGCCATTCTTTCAGCTGCCAAATGACAGCCTGTTAACTGGGCACTCAGGGAGAGGAAAGGACATTTTAGAACTTATCTCCCTAGGGTGATTTGCCAGTTGAGCTGCTGATCAATTCAACCCTGCCACCCTCATGTGTATATATACTGTTACAGCTTCCAGAAAGGGAAGTGGGCTGTGTTGTCATGAGCCACCATTGCACCCATGCTCAGGGCTATCCTGGCAGTACAGTGATGGTCAGTGTCTCCCCCTCCTTTCCTGTTCTCCCTCCCCACAGTGCAAGTACACCAGTCCACATACTGTATATCCAGCAGGCCAGAGACACTCAGGACCACTTCCAAAAATATTCAGCTGTGCCACAGGTAGTGCAATTAAGAAAGCAGCATTAAATACCATGGAGGAGGGAAAGATAGCAGGGGTTGCCCTCTCGGTGTTCCTGAGACCCACTCCCCCAAGGCGGGGAGGGTTATTTCCATTAACAACATGAAAGGTATGTATTTGAAGTCTTGTTATTTGTGGCATTGAAAAAGCACGGGTTGGAGTCAGCTGAGAGGAAACTTTCAGGCTTTAGCTGTTTTCAGGACCAGAGAGTAGGTGAGAGGGGAACAGGTGGGTCAAGTACTTCCCTATTTACCTAAATTGGTATTTTAAATACATGCTTTTCATGCTCCAGGGCCTAAGGAGATCCCTGGTGCAGTGAGATGCTCATGGCACTCAGCTTAGTGGAGGGAGCACATAGAATAAAATGTGAGAGAAATGAAATTCACATATACTTGTGTTATAATTACTATTATGGTTTGTTATTTATATGTTGAAGTAGCCTCAGAGCTCCAGGCGTGGATTAGGACCATAAGGTTAGGCACTCTGCAGACACAGAACAAAAAGCCAGTCCCTTCTTCAGAGAGTTTCCAATCTAGGATTTCTGGTCTTTTCCTCTGGAGCTGCTCTAAGCCCCAAGCATAGTAGAGAAGTATTCCAAGGAGTAATGGAGTATGGAAGTTCACATGGAAAAGCTGAGTAGTTTGGAGGGTCACATAGGGAAAGCTTAAGGTCACCTTTGCCTTATCTCTAGGGGAGCTCAATATCCATCATGGCTCTCGCTACATTGATTGTGGTCGTGTGTAGATGAAACGAGGGGCATGTGTGCACAACACTTTAAAGCGGGTTAAATGCTTTTGCACTGCTTTAATGGTGTTGGTGTTTGCATGCGTCCATGGCATGTTGTGCAGTAATTCCAGCCACTGTAGCAAATTCAGCAGCGTAATGAGCGTTAAATGACTTGGGGCACAGCAAACTAAAACTCCGCTGAGGAGTTTTAGTTTGCTGCCCTACGGCTGCAGAGCAAAGCACCAGGCTCTGTGCAGCTCAGGGGCTCTGCAGGAAGCCCGTGCAGGCAGCCTGGCAGCAGCCTGGGAAGGCAGGCTCCACCCAAGATCTTTTTTATTTTTCCCTGGAGCCTGCCTGCTTTTGTTGCGTAGGGGCCCAGGGCTTCCCTCCATGGCTGCGGTGCCCCCCAGGACCACCCGAAGCGGGTGCCTGCAGGCGGGTGCTGCCTGCGGGGGGGCTGCCGCGGAGGGAAGCCCCAGCCCCACCCCCCTGCAGCCTAGGGACTGCTCCCCCTGCCAGCAGCTCCCCCTCCCCTCCCCGCTGCCAGAGAGGCAGGTAAGTTCAGGTATGTGCATGACACGGGGGTTTACTTTGCCCTAAATTGAAGCAGTGTTTTTAAAAACCCACCGTTTCAGTTTAGGGCCCCCGTTTCATCTGCACACACCCTAGGACACATCTACCACTCTCTGGGCCTGTCTCCCTCCTTCCAACCTTTTAAGCCCCAACTTGTCTCTGATATCCCCTTATGGGTATCCAGCTATCTCTGAAACTTATCATGGCCACTTCAAGCTTCTGATACTTCCTGTGAAGCCTCCCTTTGCTTGCTATGATGAAACTGCTGCTCGGCCCATAATCTTGGCTTCTTCTTTGATTCAGGCCTCTCCTTTGACCCACATATCCAGGCCATGCCCCATTGTTCCTTCTTGTGCAGTGCCTCTCAGATCCCAGCTCTCCTTCTACATGGCCAAGGCTCTGGTCTGTATCCCAGCCATCTCACATCAACTGTTGTGATCTCCAGCTCCATCTGCTTTCCCCCTTAACTGCTACTAAAACTACATTATCCCTCCTTGGGATCCCCATTTGGCACATCCTCTTCTACTGTGCTACACCTCCCACCAAGTGAGGCTACACCAGGGGTGGGCAAAATATGGCCCGCAGGCCAGATGCAGCCTGCCAGCTGACTGGATCCGGCCCACTGGGTTCCCTCAGCCTCCAGCAATTCCTGGAGTCTTGTCCCTGCTGCAGTGCTCTGGGCATCAGGTAGGGAGGGGAAGCTGCTGTGTTGAGGGGTCTCCTACACATACTCCCATTTGCCATAGGGCCATAGCACTCCACCAGGAAGGAGGGTAGCAGATCTGTTAAATCTGACTGTTCTACAGTGAGAAGGCCATAGGCTGTTAATCCCTACAGCCTTTGTGGTGCATGAGAGGGGGAATTGCTCCTGGTCAGCCTACACAGAAGGGGGTCACAGGGGATGGGGAGAGCTGTTCCAGCTTGGCAGGACACTGCTTGGCAGCCACATGAAGGTTGGGACCCTCCTGATCCTCACATGGCCAGGAGAACCATTCCCTGTCCCATTCCCCATGTGACTGGCAGGCAGGGTCTCCACTGAGTGGGGACGGATCTCCTGGCCACGTGGGGATCGGGACCCTCTCAATCCCCATGTGTCTGGCAGGCAGCGTGCCCCCTGAGCAGGGATGGCTCCCAGCCATGGGGGGATCAGGACCTGCCCCTGTGCCTCCTGCCAGCCCCAGGGCTGGCACCCAGAGGAGCATGGAGCTCCCCCTGGATGCTCCAGGGATGCAGAGTTAGGGCTGTGAGAAGCTTCAGTAGCCAATTAGATTCAGAAGCGACCGAATCTGAATTGAATCGGGAGACCCATTAAAAGGTTTGATTTGAATCAGAAGCCTCCAAATCAATTCAGAAAAGATTCAGCGCCAATTCGGAGATTCGGCCATAGACTAAACAGGCAGCAGTCCTCGAAGACACTGGACACAGCTGCCTCCAGCTGGTAAGTCTGTTGTGGAGGGGGGAGGAAATCAGATCAATGCCCCCACAGCGAGGGAAGGATTGGGGCTGGGGCTGGGACAAGCTGCCCAGCTGGGGCAGGAGGCACACAGGACACAGGGAGGGGAGATCCCACTACTGTGGGATCCACGCGCCACCGGTCTGGGAGGGCACGAGAGCTGGTGTGTGCCCCTGGATCTGCATGGGGCGGGCTGGGCTGGGCTGCACTCCAAGAGGCTAGCCCCAGCCACCCACTGCCAGGCTGCGCTCGGCAGAGCAGGTGGAGCCAGGGCTGTGCTCCAGGCGGCTAGCCCCAGCTGCAGCACGGAGCACAGCCCTGGCTCTGCCCACCTCACAGAGCACAGTGGAGCTGTGGCTATGCAGGGGTGGGGGGGCTGCAGCCACCCTAAAATTTGCCCCGGCACCAGCACAGCATGATCCGGGTGCATGCACCCCCCACCTTGCCCCGCCACTGCTCACCCAGCTGGGGTGAAGCCGGGGCTTATTGGGGAGGCACAGGGAGGCTGGGTGAGCGGTGGGAGGGCATAGCCCAGGGGCGGGCAATTATTTTGGGTAGAGGGCCGCTTACTGAGTTTCGGCAAGCCATTGAGGGCCGCATGACAGGCAGCCCAGGGCAGATTAATATTAATTTTCTAAAATTTTTAGGCGCCCCATGGGCCGGATAGAATGGCCTGGCGGGCTGCATCCGGTCCCCGGGCCACATTTTACCCACCCCTGGTATAGCCCCACTCCCAGTGCCTTCCACCCAGAGCAAGCCGTGCCTGCATCATGCCTCCTGTGTCACCCCGGCTGGGCAAGCAGCATAGCCCCCGCTCCCAGTGCTGCTGTGCCCACATCCCACGCCCCCCTCACCCCAGTGGACAAGCAGTGGCAGGGCAGAGCCCCTGCTCCCAGTGCCTTCCGCTGCCTGTCTGGAGCGCAGCCTGGCCCAGCCCACCCCACGCAGATCCAGGGGCACACACCCGCTCCCATGCCCTCCCAGACCAGCAGCACACGGTGGCATGCAGTACCAGGAGCCCCCCTCCCTGAGTCCCACGCCCCCCCACCCCGGCTGGGGAGCTTGTTCCAGCCCCAATTCTTCTCTTGCTGTGGTGGCATTGATCATCCCTCCCCTCTCTGCCCACCACAACAGACATACCAGCTGGAGGCAGCTGTGTCCGGCATCCTCAAGGACTGCTGCCTATTTAGTCTATGGCCGAATATCCAAATCTGCGCTGAATCTTCAAATTCAATTCAGCCGAATCGAATTGGGACAGTGACTCGAATCACCAAATTGAATCGCTGTCCCTCTGAATCAGCCACATCCAAATCCGAATCGAATACTTGCCGCTTCGCGCAGGCCTCGTGCAGAGCAAGGCAGGAGCAGCCCTGGACTGCTCAGGCACAATTTGTTCCCAATGGGGGCACACGCGTAGATGTGTGCCTTGGAGTGCTTTAATGAGATTCCATTTTCTGTGAAGAAAATTCAGGCACATTAATTGCACATGTACATGCACCCACTGTGTTGGAACTTGTAGCAGCAGCGTATTCAGATAGAAGCCTATCCAAGGGTTTTTTTCTTCCGTTAGCTGTCCTCTTGCCATCTTCTCCCCTATCACTCCCCTGTCATGCTGATGCACAATCCACCTCTGATCCATGGTGGACCCTGGCTCTGATACCCTTTTCCAAAGCAGAGTTTTTCTCCTAGTCTTTCTCCTCTTTGACCCATTATTTGCAGGATGAGACAGTCAAGGCCCTAACATTGATATGATGTGAGTTCTCGTCCTGTTTGAAAAATTACAGTGTGGTAACCATTAACTCTCCTTATTCTTTTCTTGCAGATGAGCTCACAGTGCCTGCACTTTATCCCAGTAGCCCTGAAGTGTGGGCGCCGTACCCTCTGTACCCAGCGGAGCTAGCACTTGCTCTACCTCCTCCTGCTTTCACCTGTCCCGCCTCACTGCATGCCCAGGTAATTTATACCAATCAGCCACAACTTCACTCACTTCACCACCAGTTCTTCCAAACCAGTTCCCCAGTGCACACCATACAACTAACCCCTGTCCGGCTAACAGACACACCTTCCAGAGGTTAATAATGTCACCTAAATCAAGCTGACACATCCTACTTGCAGGGACAGGCTTACATAGATGACAGCACACACTGCCTGATGTATTCCAGACACCTCTCTCTTCTTTAATACTTTCACTTTCATTCACAGAGACTCAGGAAGCAGTTACAGAGATTGACCAAATATCATTTCACCACATGTAAATATATGACCAGTATATATATACCACCCATTCCATACTGGCACGTACAATATTTCATTTGGCCCCTGAAGCAAATTATTTTGAAGTGAATTGGGGGGGGGCGGGTTATGGATGTGTATGTGCATGCGCATGCACATGGTTAAGTTTGAGGTTGGCTGTCTAAAAAGGTAGTGCTGATCATGGGTGACTGGTACCTTCTGAGTCTAGGCAGGCACCAGATTGCTGACCAGAGGGGGTTCCCCCCATGGCCGATCGCTGACCAGGGTGCGGGGGACGCATCTCCCAGTGGCCAGTTGCTGAGCCAGCAGTGAAACTGGAAGCGCATTTCCGCTGGCACTTCCGGTTTTGCAACTGGCGCTTCCAGGGGGTGCACTTGCACCCATGTGCAAGGTACTGTACCTCTGAGATAGTAACAGCAGTCACTAGGGTTAGGGGGAAAGTGGAGATGAACAGTGTGGGCTGGACACACATGCCTGGACAGGATTTCGTGCTGCACAGACAGCTAGTACATTTCTGCAGTTGAGGGTTAAGGCTCTGTATGTGTGTCTTGACAAGCCAGTCCTTGCTCCCGTAACAGCCCATAGATCCAAGCCTCTCTCCCTTGTTCGGTTTCCATGGTCTATTGCAGGGCTGTCCAGCCAGCACTCAGCATACATCCCACAAGTGACACAGGCAGCCTCTATGTGTGGCACAAGGCAGGTTGGGGAGGGGCAGGCAGCAGCTTTGGGCAGGCAGCAGATCAGGCAGGGAAGGGGATTGGAGTGACATTTGTCAAAGCTGGGGGGGTGCTTAATATGTGGCATGCCTGCCCAAAAGGCTGGTTCCCATTTGTCTATTACACCCTTGGCCTGTGTGGTCAGGCTGTTAACAAGGCTGTGAGGGGATGGATCACCGCTGACTGAGGTCTGGGTTCCTGGTGTTGGTTTGTTTTACATATTTGCATCTGAATTATGCACCCCTGAAACACAACTAAGTTGATGATCCATCACCAGGCAGTTGAAGAAGGAGTGTTTAACCATATGATCCCATCTACAGTACTTCCTAACATGACCCTCAGGGAAAGGTACCGCATCAAGTGCATTACTCTGTGATCCTTGCTCAGTGGGTGAGGCCAGAGTTGAATACACTAGACAACCTACAGAAAATGCAGTAGCAATCCCTGGCTGATGAGAAGAGCCATCTTCAGAACCAGCTTTTCATATTATAAATTGTTGCACTGAACTGTGATATCACCAGTTACCTTGGTGGGAAAAATCCATTCTTTGTACAGTGCCAGCCACTTGTGTGAGGGAAGTCTCCCTTGATCCACTCCCTGAAGTGAACAGTAAATCCATCCCTCACTGTATCTGCTACCCCTGTCCATTCTCAATTGTCCTCCTCAACATTTGCTTGTTTGGCCACTGTAGCTGAAGTTGTGGTTCCTGGCAAGTCAGTCTGACATTGCAGAGAGGTTACACATGTCAAGGGAAGTGTGGAAAAATTCCCTCTTGGAATGCTTCCGCTGCCCCAGCAGTGGTCCTAAGTGGGGTGTAATGACAGCCAGAGCCGTCCCCAGTGGTGTGCAGGGCCCTCTGCCATTCATCTGCCCTCTTCTATAATGCAGGCCACTGCCAGCTCAGTGCAGGTCTTGTGTGCAACCCAGTGCCAAACCAAGGCATAGGAAATGTTCATCCACTCTCCACTGTAGTTATAGTCCACTGCCCTCCTCCTAGTTCTTAATACAATTTTAGAAGCTTCTCCACCAGTTTTGTCCTTTGTTCCTCAGCCCATTCCAGCTTCACCTAATAAAGCAATCCCCACGCCAGCTACTGGCTTGTTTATTTCCACACTCAGTGAGCCCAGCTTGTTGGTGTGCTTGTCAGGAGTGACAGTCCAGCTATGAATACTTTGTGCTAGTGTGAAGAATTGACCCCCTGTAAGTGTGCATGCAAGTATCTTGCCTTGGAGATGGAGTTTGTCAGCTTGGAGCCATGGAGCTAGACATGGTTGTCCAGGGAAACTTAAGCACCAGAATGGTTTCTGAAAGAGCAAAAGGCTGAATGAATATTCCCAAAGCTTCTGACTGCCCCTTGGTAGAGGTTTCTTAATCAAGGCCTTGAACTTTAGAAATGAGGCCTTGTCTGTGAAAGGAGGGAGCAGGTTTAAATGTTCTTGGCCAAATAAAAATGCAGTGGCTACAATAATAGTCTCTTATCTAGGCAGCCTGGAGGTGGACAGTAAGGTTGCCTGCAGCTAAATTCCTTCCAGTGCAGGAACAATAGCAATAGCTGTAGATCACTGCTTGTTAGCATGCTTGCAGAATTGTATGCTAGAGGATGAGAGTCTTTTCCTGCTCCTTTGTTGGCATTTGTTTGAGGTCTTAAGGGAGAGCTCTGTACTTCCAAAGTCCAAAGGAGTCCCTGTAGGGTTTGAGACCTCCTGGGATCAAGCAATTCTTCCATAAGAACCCCTGTCTTTATTCCATTAGCTAGCCATTGTCTCTAAGAGAAAGATCTTTTAGGCAGAAACCTAGTGTTGTTAGCTGAAGTACAATGGTACTAAGAACTGCAGTCCTCTGACCCCAGATCCAATGCATGGCACCTCAAGCTTCCTCATTAGAGGAAAACAGGTCAGTCAGAAGCTGTTGAACATCACAACATGCAGTGCAGAGCAGTCCACAACATCAGATATGCCTCCCTGAGGGCATGCTGGAGAATGCTGCAGCTCTTCTAAGGAGAACTGAAAGAGTCCTTCTCCCGGACTGGCTGAGTGAAGGGAGATTAAAAGGATTGCCAGAGCAATGGGTTCAAATTATCAATGTGCTGTTCTGCAGAGACGAGCTATCTGGGATGAGTCCTCAAAAGGTTCTACTCAGCACCCTTGTCCCTCACAGTGTGCTGAAGGGCAAGACTAGCTGGCGACCCATTGCCAGCTTATCTCACTGGCACCAAGCAACTACAGCAGTGGGCGTGCCTACATGTGCAAATGCTCTGGGGTAGGTTTACTCTAGAGTAAATTACTCTAGAGTAAACCCAAACCGGACAGGCATCTAGATGTGCAAGGAAATGGGAACAAATTTGCTGCTCATAGCAGCAGTCTGCTCCCAGCCCTGCACCAGCCCCCTGCAGCAGCCAGGGGGAGCTCTAGTCTCGCCCTGGGTGCTAGCCTAGGGGCTGACAGGGAGCACAGAGACAGGGAGCTCCCAGTCAGCTGTCTACACATGCCATACTGCACAGTAATTAGTTACTCCCAAATAAATTTGCTACTTGTATTTACAAGTAGCAAATTTACTTGAGATTAGAGCAAATTACTGCACAATAAGCATCTGGACATGTAGACGGTGATGCTTGGTACACAGTAATTTGCTTTAATTATCTCATGTAAAGCATCTCATGTAGATGCACCCAATATGTCACACAGAACAGCAGTGCGCTTCTTCCTGGGCCTTGCCCCCAGCTGGTACACAGCACTTGGCCATTCCTCTTTTCATCTACCCAGGAGGACAAGGAGACAATACTGAAACTGCCCATTAGACCTGAAAGGGCTACATCTGGGCTTGAGTGCAGAACAGGAGCGGGTTGTTTGAGTCAGCTTTTCAAAGGATCACAGCCTTCCTTCAGCAGCAGGTATACAGCCTGGCCTTCCAGATAGGGGCTGAGGCTGGAAGAACAGACCAACATCTGGGGCATAGGCCAGGGTTGAACACAAGGACAAGTGGCCACTTGGGACCTCTTCATCTCTTGCTGGCTCAGTAACTAGCAGGCAGTAGCCCAAGAGAGGCAGTAACTCTTGGCCTTCTGCTTCCTCTCTCCTGGCAGCCTGTGTCTGTGCAGATGGTTGGCCAGCAGTGGGACTGCAGTCGGAGTGATGTGTGGGAAGTGCATTGCAGCCAGTATTTCCAGCTGGTAACATTTGTAAGCCAAAGCAGGGATGGTTCCTAAACAACTACAGACAGTGTGTGGAAACCTGGGAGCTGCAGTAAGATCTTGAACTGCAACTTGAAGTGAAGTGGCAGTGGCTAGGATGAAAAGGAAAATCAAGTCCAAATGAAGCACTGCATTTGATCCCTGACTGGTGTTGGAACTGCAGCTGCTGAAAAGACTGAACATCCCAGTGAGTGCAGTGTCTTTCCAGCAGAATAGAGAGCAGAAATACCAAATAAGGTACTTTTTGTCACAAGAACTTTTCTGCTCAGTGAACCCTGCTGCTGCTCAGAAATATTAATGGTACTTGACAGGAGATGCACTGTAGTTAAAAATTAACAAACCAGAACAACAATTAAATATGGAGGATGAGCGGTCATTGTGGACTTGGTCCAACATCGGACCAGGCATGCTTGACTGCTGCCTAGCACGGCTTACAAATCTCTGCAGCAGCTTAATCTCCGCTGTCTGCATTCCTCAGAGCAACCCTTCGTTTAGAGTTTTAGGGGAGAGGAAGGTAAACCTCAGTAGGAAGCAGCCCTGCCCACTGCTGCCAGGAGACATGGGTCCCAGGAGGGCTTTCAGCACAGAAGGCAGGAGGGAGTGGCCCAAGTGGTGGACTGTTTGCCTCATAACAGGGTTTTTGAAGATGTCAGATCTGACAGCTGTTTACTTTAATGGGAGGGGGGGTGGGGAAAAAGGTGACAATAAATAGCACAGAGACAGTGTTTAAGACCCTTTTTATATCAGCCTTCATAAAAAAGGTCAGCTCCCAGATAACAAACACATCTAACATCAAGGTAAAGGGTGTAAATGGGGATAAGTCCCCAAGAAATTGGCTGGAAAATGTGCAGACTCATTGGCCATTATCTTCAAGAACTTGTGAAGGTCAGATGAGATCCCAGAAGATGAGAATGGCAAATACAGTGCCAATCTTTAAAAAGAGGTAATAGGAAGACCCAGAGAATTACAGACTTAGTCTAACTTCAGTGCTGTAAAAGGTGTTGGAATATATCATCAAACAATGGATTTGTTGTCACCTTGATAATAAGGTATAAAGAATAACCAGCTTGGATTCATCAAGAGGAAATCATGGCTAACTTGCCTAGTTTCCTTCTGTAAGAAGGTGATTGGGGGAGCAGTAATTGTAATTTTGACACTGTCTCCTTTGACATTTTCATAAGGAAGCTAAGGGAATAGAGTCTAGATCAGGGTGTCAAACTCACCTTGTGCCCCAGGCAGGACCTGAACTTCAGGGCTCCATGTGGGTGGCACCCAACCTGGGGCATGAGGAAGTGATGGTTATGGCAAACATTTGCTCTGGCCCTGACCTGAAGCACATGGTGGCTCCAGCTCTGGCTCCAACATAGGGCACGTGGCTCCAGCCCCGATGGTGTGCCCTATGTCAGAGCTAGAGCTCCTGCTGCTGCATATCCTATGCAACTGCAGCAGCTCCAACTCTTGTCTCCAGCACAGGGCACACAGCAGGAGCTGGTGGTGGGAGAAGTAAGGCCTTGGCAGTGGCAACAAAGTGGCTGGGGGACAACTAGGGCTGTCAGCCCTTATTTGCCCTCCTGCTCCCAATAGCCATGTCATCCAAGAGCCCCATATTCTGCAGCAGGCCATGTCCCTTGGCCACACCCCACAATTTCTGGTGGCCTCCTAGTAGTCCAGTGGGCTGGATATAAAAGCTCCACAGGCCATATATTTGCCACCCCAGTCAAAGTGGAAAAAACTATACGGTGCATGCAAAATTAAATAATTTTACTTAAGTAGTCATCATTAGATCAGTGTCAGATTGGGCGGATATATCAAGAGGGTTAGGATTAGGATTGGAAGGGACTTTAGGAGATCATCTAGTCCAACCCCTGCTCAAAACAGGACCGTCCTCATCTACTGACAACTTCTCCCAGGAAAGTGGAAGTTGGAAGCTTGTATCTTTGGACAGCAAAAAGAAATTGTCATCCTTGCGTGCAGTAGTTTGCCTGGAGAACAGATATGGAGTGCTAGCAACAGGGGAGGAGGAGAGAAGTTCATGGGTGGGAGAGGCCAGGCCAGGAATCCCCAAGGTGGGGAAGATCGAGACCACTGCCTGGAATAGGAAGCAATGGGTGCTGGTTGTTGGAAACTCCCTTCTGCGGGGGATGGAGGGATCCATCTGCCAGCCTAACCTATTGTCCCAGGAGGTCTGCTACTTGCCTGGAGCCTGGATCCAAGATGTCCAGAAGGATTGTCCTGGACTCTTTCCTCCTCAGACTGGCCTCCCAGGGGATGCTATCCATCAGTTCCCTGAGTGAGTTGAAGTCTGCTTTTCTAAAGTCCACAGTTCTTACTTTGCTGCTTTATTTCCTTCCTCTCCTTAGGTTCTTCAACAAAATCATCTCATGGTTGCTGCTGCCCAAGTTGCCGTCCACTTCTACAACTCCCACCAATTCTTCCCTGTTTGTGAGCAGCAGGTCAATAATAGCATGGCCCCTAGTTGGTCACTCCAGCACTTGCACCAGAAAGTTGTCCTCAACACTCTCAAAAAACTTCCTGGATAGCCTGTGTGCTGCTGTATTGCCCTCCCAGCAGATGTCAGGGTGATTGAAGTCCCCCATGAGAACCAGGGCTCTTATCGGAAAACTTCTGCAAACTGTTGGAAGAAAACCTCATCCACCTCATCCTCCTGGTCTGGTGGTCTATAGCAGACCCCTCACCATGACATCACCCTTGTTGCTCTTCCCTCTAACTCTAACCCAGAAACCCAGACTTTGAACACACGTGTCTCCAGTTTCACCCGAGCTTTGAGCAGTCATACAGCCCTTTTACATAAAGCACGGCTCCTCTTCCTCTACTCCCCTGTCTGTTCTTCCCCAAGCAGGTTATACCTATCCAAAAAATTGTCTTGAGCCCACTAGGGCTGCACTTTAAACTGAAATTCAGAGGCCCACATCCAGCTTTTGGCTCACTACCTGCTTGTTACTACCTTTCATAGATTTCATAGACATTAGGGGCTGGAAGGGACCTTGTGAGATCATCGAGTTCAGCCCCCCCACCATAGGCAGGAAGTCAGCTGGGATCAAGTGACCCCAGCAAGAAAAACATCCACATGTATTTTAAACAAGTCTAGAGTAGGTGCTTGCACCCCCTCTGGGGGGTTTCTGTTCCAGACCCTGGACACTCATACCATAAAGAACTTTTTTCTTATGTCTAGTCTAAATCGGCCTTCCTGAAGTTTATGGCTGTTAGACCTTGTTATCCCTCGGGGAGCTGTGGAAGAACAGCTGCTCTTCCAGGTCCTGATGTACCCCGCTTATATAACTGTAGGCTACAACCAAGTCCCCCCTGAGCCTTCTCTTTTCCATTCCAGACCCTGGACACTCATACCATAAAGAACTTTTTTCTTATGTCTAGTCTAAATCGGCCTTCCTGAAGTTTATGGCTGTTAGACCTTGTTATCCCTCGGGGAGCTGTGGAAGAACAGCTGCTCTTCCAGGTCCTGATGTACCCCGCTTATATAACTGTAGGCTACAACCAAGTCCCCCCTGAGCCTTCTCTTTTCCAGACTGAAGAGTCCCAAGCCCTCCAGGCCTTGGATCATATGGGTGGCTCTTGTCTGGACTCTCTCAAGCTTTTCCACATCCCTCCTGAAGTGGGGGGCCCAATACTGGACACAGTACTTGAGCTGCAGTCTCACCAGGGCCAAGTAAAGCAGGAGGATGACATCCCTGGTTTTGCTTGAGATGCATCAGTGGATGCATGCCAGAGTTTTGGTTTGCTTTGCCAGCCACAGCATTGCATTGGTGGTTCATATTCATCTTGTGGTCAGTCAAGACCCCAAAGTCTCTTTCGGTCATGGCGCTAGTGAGTGTAGCACTCCCAAGCCTGTAAGTATGTTGAACATTCTTCCTACCAAGGTGCAGCACCTTACACTTCTCTACATTGAAAGCCATCAGGTTTTGGTCAGCCCAGCTTGAAAGTGTGTCCAAGTCGACCTGTATCCCCAGCCTGTCCTGCAGTGTACCCCCCCACTATAATTTGGTGTCATCCACGAACTTTGCCAGTTCATATCTGACTCCCGAATCCAGATCATTAATGAAGATGTTAAAGTGTACTGGCCCAAGTACCGAGCCCTGAGGGACTCCACTGGTCACACTGTGCCACGTTGATTTGCTTCCATCAACTAGTACTCTTTGGGTCCGACCCTGTAGCCAGTTGCCTAGCCATTAGACCATAAGATGATCAAGGCCACAGTTCCGCAGCTTAATCATGAGGACATCATGGGGAACTAGGTCAAAGGCTTTCTTGAAATCCAGATATGTGACATCCATGTTATCTCCCTAGTCCAGGGCACATGTTACCTGGTCACAGAAGGAGATGAGGTTGGTCAGGCAAGACCTGCCAGTCACAAAGCCATGTTGGCTGGCATTCAGATGCTTGCCTTCCGTTAGTCTGGATCTAACCCTAATCCTAATCAGTAATAGTATCGTTGTGTTTATTATGGTTCTTATAGTTATTAATGTTCTGTTTTTTGTTACTATTATTGTATTATGCTTATAGCTTATTTGGTGTGTGTGTGCATCTGTGCCTGTCTATTGGTCTGTCTATCCCACATACCTGCTTTATTGATCAGTCAATCAAACTATTTATCTATCTATCCCATATACCCGCTTGCTCTGTCTCGCTATTTATCTATCCATCCCATAGTATTATAGATGCCAGATCAAGCAGTGCCTCTCCGCTAGTTGGCCCATAGACCTCTTGTGTTAGGTAGAGGTCATCAATGCTAGCGAGAAAGCTACGTGACCTGTCAGATTTGACTGTGTGCTCTTCCCAAGAGATGTCAGGGAAGTTGAAGTCCCCCATGACGATCATGCATCGAGAGCGCATGGCCTCGACCAGTTCCCTATTGAATTCCCAATCCAGTTCGTCCTCTTGGTGGGGAGGTCTATAGTAGACTCCTACAAGTATGTCACCCTCCCTGTGTTCTTAGTAAGTAAGGAGTAAACTTGCTTAGTAAGCAAGGAGTAAAATCCTTACTAAGAAGTAAACTTGCTTACTTGCTTACTAAGTAAACTTAGTAAGCAAGCCAGTGAACCACAAAAGAGGAAGAGGGCTTGTTCACTGTAGTGGCCAGCAAGCTAAGTATGAGAAGGATCTAGGAGTTTTGGTGGATCACAGACTCAATACAGGTATGCAATGCAATGGAGCTCCAAAAAAGGTTTAAGCTACATCAATAACAGCATTAGGTATAACACACAGGAGGTGATTGTGCCTCTTTACTCAGCACTGGTTAGGCCTCATCTAGAGTCTTGTGTGCAGTTTTGGGCTCCACATTTAAAAAAAAAAACCCATGAAAAGTTAGGGAGGATCCAGAGGTGGATAATAAAAATTATAAAGGGCTTGGAAGGCAAGTCATACGAGGAGAGGGTGAAGGAAATAGGCATGTTAAGTTTACTGAAAATGCGCTTAAGAGGGGACATGATAGCAGGCTTCAAATATCTGAAGGGCTGCCATAAAGAAGAGAGAACAACCTTTTCCTGTCCCTGCAAAGAGTAGGATGTATAGCAATGGCTTAAAATTGCAGCAAAGTAAGTTTACATCAGATACCAGGAACAACTTCTTCATTGTTTGAACAGTGAGGCAGGGGAATAGACTGCCTAGGGAAGTGGTGGAAGCTCCTTCATTGGAATTTTTCAAGAACAGGTTGGATATGGATAGGCATTTGACAGGGATGATGTAGCAGTGGCTATACTTGGAGCATGCTATAAGGAACAACAGTTGGAAGCCCAGGAGCCCTTTGCACACTGGTCACTAGGAGATTTATGAGATTCATGAGAAGAACTCTGTGGCCCTGAGCAGGTGAATATTGGAGAAGAGAGTGCTTAGCTGCAGAAGAATGAAGCAAAGCTCCACAACTAGCTTAGCTAGGAAGGGGCTGGGATAAGTTTACGGAGGGGACAGGATACCAGAATGGGGGTTAAGCTAAAGAGTGTGATATGCAGTATCTGTATCTATCAGCGTGATAGACTGGCCATGTCTACACAAGATACTGACTGCACAGTAGTCCATCACTACTGCATAGTAGCATCACATGGCAGGAGGCATGATGCAACACTACTATGCAGTAGTAACAAGCTGGTGCTTAGTGTCATGAAAAAGACATTCGGCAATGCTACTGTGCAGTCAGTGTCTCATGCAGTCAGTGTCTTGTGTAGGTGTGGGCACTGTCTAGTAGAATGGAGGGTGTTTGGTTTTTCCCATGGTTCTGGGCTTTGTTGGTTACCACATGGGGCCAGGCAGGAATTTTTTCTCCTGTGGCTACAGAGATCAAGGGTTTTTTTCACCTTCCTCAGAATCATTGCGAGTTGGCTGCAGCCAAGACTAGGAATGTTGATTGGGGTGTGCCAGTGATCCAGATGGGACAAAAACCTGGATGTTGCTGGCTAGAATGTTTTGCCCTCCACTTAGGGACAGCCCAATCATCACAATTGGGATCAGGAAGGAATTTTACCCTACAGTCATCTCTGCATGGACTGTGTACATTTTTGCCTTCCTCTTCCTTGGATTTCTCAACCCTTGTCCCCCTGCCTTGCCAGGGGCAGACTAGGTTTCTCCTAGTGTTTTGTAGGGGTGTGCAAAATGTGCCGTATTTGATTCAGATTCGGCCCAATTTGGGGGACAGTGATTCTGTTCGCTGATTCGGATTCCTGCCCCGGTTCGATTTGGCTGAATCTGAAGAATCAGTTCTGATTCGGAGAATCAGTGATTCAGCCATAGACACAGCTTCATATGTTTGTTCTACATACCTTGATTTCCAATTCAATTCGGAGAGATTAAAGGGTCTCCTGATTCGATTCAGATTAGGAGATTCGGCCGCTGAATTGGGCCGAATCTCCTCCGAATCGAATCAGTGACCAAAGCTTTGTGCAGCCCTAGTGTTTTGGGGCAATATGTCATGTACTTGTGTGACAAGGTTATTATGTAGTTTTAGGAATAGGTTAGACAAGTCCTTGTACAGCTTGGTTTGCCTTCAGCAGGGGTCAAACTAGATGCCCTGTGAAGGGCACTTCCAGACCTACTTTTCTATGATTCTATGAAGCAACAGAAATAAATGTTATTGCAAAAGCCCCCAACCAAATAGCACGCTATGATGTATCAATGGGAGTTTCATATACAAATTACAGTAAGTGATTTTTTTCCCCACTCATATTTATTCCAGATGAAACTTTACCTGGAGTACTGTTGTCAGTTTTGGGCCACAGACTGAAAAAGATATGGACAAATTAGTTCAGACACCAAAAAAAATTATTAAAGATCTAAAAAAAATAACGTAAGAAAGCTTGGAAGAACTATGGGTAATTAATTAGGAGAAGAAAAGACTGTGTTATGGAATATGATAACAGTCTTCAAATAGAAAAAGTGTTGTTGAGGATGCTGATCAGCTGTTCCCAGTGCACACAGGGGACAGGACAAGAACTAATGTGCTTAAATTGAAACAAGGAGATTTATGTTAGGTATTAGGAAGAACTTTCTAACTGTGAGAGTGGCTAAGTACTGTATTGGGTTACCTAAAGCAGTTGTAGATTCTCCATCATTGTAAATTTTTAAGTGCAGATTAGACAAACATTTGGGATGGTTGACACAGGGGTGATACTGTCTTGGTCAGGGTGGTTGGACTCATGGGTAACTGGTAACACCAGTTAGCAACCGGGGGAGGGAGGGTCCCCTGGTGGCCAATCCCACTGACTGGAGGGGGGGAGCTGATGGCCAATTGCGCTGACCAAAGGGATCCCCGCCCCCAATCTCACTCACCACTCCCGCCTGCCCCCCTGCCCACCGGCTAAACGGGGAGCATGGCCTGACAGAGGGTGCACCCGCACTCACAGGGTTCATGTGCACCCCCATGTAACCCCTACACGTTGCCACTGGTTGGACTAGATGATCTCTTCAGGTCCCCTCCAGCTCTGTGTTTCTATGTACAGAGAACCTGCCTATGGGGCTTTTCCACTGAGTACTAGGGAGGAGCAAAGGAAAGTGGGTGTCTCCTTCTGTGAAAATGCAAATACATGGCAGTGAGGATCTAAGAGAATGGGAGACAATAGGTGAGAGACATGTGAGGAGGTGGCAGAAAAGAGGAATGTAAAACTGGTGTTAAAATGTATCTGGTAAAATGCAGACGAGTTACCTGGGATTATCAGATGGCAGGCAAGTTATTATGCCCCATAAATCCAATGTATATATTTAGTCCATGATTTTTTGTATTCAGTAGATTTATGAAAAGTTTGTAGGCTCATCAATGAAAAGTGTTTTGTAAATTTCTTTTGAGGATTAGAACTGAGAGATTGTAGAGAGAGTGGTTATCTTGTGAGAAGTGGATATCCACAGGTAATTGGGTATTTTTGTCTTTGATAGATTTTCGGTGTGAATTCATTCGGGTATGCAGTTGTTGTTTTGTTTCTTCTATCTATTTTCCATCAGAGCAATTAGTGCACTGGATGAGATATATTACATTTCTGGAGGTGCATTTTATTGTCTCCCATTCCCTCAGATCCTCACATTGAGGATCACTGCCGCACATTTGCATTTTCACAGACCTGTATTTTACATATTGACTTCTATTCTACCCAGGAAAGCATACAAACACCAACAGACTCTCCCTATTGCCTGAAGAAGGGTGTTTGTGCCCGAAAGCTTGCAAAGAACAATTTTTCCAACTATTTAGTTGATCTAAGAAAAGATATCACATCTACCCAAAGAACCTTGTCTGCCTATGTCCTTAGATCAACACGGCTACAACCAACAACCTCCAACATATTGTGGTATTTCTGAGTTCTTTCCATCAAAGAGTTGCTTTATTATTTTTCATAGTCAAAAAATAAATGAAAACTAAATAGCTGGCATTTTCCAAGGGGTGCCTTGAGTCTAAAAAAGGTTGAGAACCACTGCTCTGAGTAACTGCTGAATACTGAGCTAGAACACAGTGCTAAAGCACAGTTCAGATACAACTCCAAAGGGAAAACTGCTCCCAGTTCTGGTTCCAGCTTACAGTGACCATATGGCTCAGGTTGTAGGGCCTATGTTTATGTCTTTGTTGTCTTGTACTGGTTTTGGTAAGCCCCTACAGATGAGTTCCCCCCATAAAAGCCATCAGCCAGCAGAAGGGTCTCACTGCCAAGATTTGTGGCCGTTCCACACCAAACAGGCCACAGACAGGGAGCAAGATGTAGCTTTCGGTGCATGTCATCCAGGGTGAAAGTCCAGGATTATTATGGAAACAAGCCTCTCATGGAAATGGGCAGGTGTTGAAGGCATGAAACTGAACTATTGAAACAGCTTACCCAGGAACAGGGTAATGTTGAATATTTACTCCATCTCTGGATGTCACCTGGAAGATCCGTTCTGGTGGAGCCACAAGCTTGCTCAATGTAGGGATCACTAGCTTATCTTTTGCACTCATGAGATAAGATGAGCATGAAAAACCTCTTTGAGCTGCAAGTTCTGGCTATGATTATGAACTGCAGTGAGCATTTCATAGGCTTCCATCCCCATCCGGTTTAGTTCTTGGAGCCAAACTTTTATTTCTCACTTCTTCACTGAGTGGAGATCAGAAAAAGGAACCCAAGGCTCCCTCTTTCAAAGCAATGTCCCTCCCACACTCCCTCTTGCTAACCCTCCTCCTGGCCCCACATAATTTCTCCTCTTGGCTTCTCAGTCGTCTAGCTTAACAAGGAGGGCTGGAGCAGTAGCATAGCTGAAGTGGGGCAAGCAAGGCACATGCCCTGGATGCCAACCATGAAGGCTTGCCTGTATCCCCCTTTGGGAGTCTTTACCATTGCAAGAGAAATTCTCTGCTACTCCTGCCCAGCCATAGGAGTCAGATGGGGAAGTACTGCACCAAACTGTATTATGAGGGTATGTGGGCGAAGCAGAGTGGTGCTGCCTTCCCCTCCCATTCCCCAGGACCTTTGCCAGAGCAGGCATAGCCCTGTTCCCAATAAGTAAGCATGGTGTGGGGGGAAGCAAACAAGGCACCAGGATTTGCTCTGAGGAATCCCAGCCATGGGAGCTGACATTGCCCATGCAGCAGCAGCAGCAGCAGCAACCCAGGCAAATAAAAGACTTCCCTTCCTCTCACCCATGCTGCTGCATGTCACTCCCACCGCCCCCCAGCTGCCTCCTGTGGTCAGCATACCCTTGCTCCCGTGCCCTGCTCCCCATGCCAGATGCTTCATGAGCTGAATACAATGGTCTCAGCAGATTCTTGATTACCAGGTACACCTCCCATGCTGCCTCTCCCATGACAAACTGGTTCATCACAAACTGGTGGCTGTCAGAGACAGCAGGCTTTCACATGGTGATAGCAGTGTACTTCTCCACAGTAAGGTGCTCTGTCACCCTTGTAGTTTGCATCTGCAGGCAGGGGGTCAGCTCAGCACAGATCTCCCCAAAAGTTGCACAGGACATGCAGCATTTCTTCCACCACTGCTCATTGTCCCAGGTGTCCAGGACAATATGGGCCCACCAGTTGTTGCTTGTCTCCCTTAACAAAAGTGCTACTCCATGGTCCGATGTCAGATTGGGAGGCCACAGCGAAGTGGAATAGCTGTAGATGTATTTTTTCATTTTTTCTGGATCTGCTAGGTTGTGTTTCCCAGGGGCCTAGAGCCTGGCTGCACAGGGAAGTGACAAGGGGGTTAAGGATGCTGTGGAAGAAACACATTCTTTCCCAGGAGCGCTGCTTATGGGACTTAAGCTGCACAGCAGCAAGGTCCATCCTGTGCTCCCTGGGCTTGTAGGCAAGGGACTGGTGCTCTGGCCCTTACAGTTTCATAGTAGTTTCATAGTATCTAGGGTCAGGAGGGACCTGAACAGATCATCTAGCCTGACCCCCTGCCACAGGCAGGAATGAATGCTGGATTCACAAGACCCCAGACAGGTGATCATCCCACCTCCTCTTGAATTTGCCCAAGGTAGGGGCAAGGACCACTTCCCTGGGAAACTGGTTCCAGATTTTGGCCACCCTAACTGTAAAATATTGCCTTCTGATCTCTAACCTACACCTATTCTCCATCAGCTGATTACCATTGTTATTGTTATTACCCTTGGGGTTGGTGAAGATGGAGGTGAGTTTGTTGGGGTCGTTGGCTGTCACCTTGGCAGCCAGTAAATCAGCATCTTTCTCCCCACTCAGGGAATCCTAGGGAACCTCCAGAGAGTCTGCCAGGTGCTCATTCCCAACCCACCCCACCCCTGGTGGCAGACCCACAGGAGAAACCCTAGGGCAGTGCACATCTGGACATGACCCGCTACAAATGTGAACTGTTTTCAAATTAGTGCCATTAGGGGAACAGTTCAGTTGTTACATGTGTCTGTGTCCTGTGTTTCCTGCCTGCCAGAGTATTTGCTTATCTTACATAGAGTTGTTCCCAGAATTAAAGTAGATTCATTAAAAATGCTGGGGAGAGATTTCCTCCGGGAAGAAAATAAATGTTTCTGTATTAACTACTGCAAAAGAACCACTCTGTGAGCAGAGAAAGTAACATGTTGATGCAGCGAATGTAATTAATGGAACAGATCACCTTGTTCATCTTCAAGTGGAAACTGACTTGCGAGAAGTTCCAGAACATCTTTCAAACTCCTGGTGAAACCCTGCCCTCCCCAAGGAGGCAAAATTCCTGCAAAGATCAATGAGAGCAGTATTAGTTCATTCATTTAAAAGTATGGTTCACAATGGATATTTCTTTCAGTATGAGTCAAGCTCTGAGGTAGAGTTGTCCAGCAGAATTTGGCCTTGAAGCAAAACTGTTAATTATGTTAATTAACATGTTCAGTTTTTCTTAGTAAAGGAGAGACAGCATCTGTGAGCTTGATCATAGCTGGAGGATCTGAGAGCACTTTCTAAACATTAACTATTCAGTCTCTTAAAAGCTCTTGCAGCAGGCATTTTGCCCCTTTTATAGGTAAGTGAGAATCAGGCATTGCTATTACAGGCAGTATGATCCATGAAACTTGGTTTGCAGCACCCTATGCTGATTAGCTATCAACACTAACAGGTAAATTCAGGAGAAGTGAACCTTTTAGTAGAAACAAGAACTGAGCTTTATGGGGAAGGCAAATCCAACATTACTGTTAATTAGGGATGAGAAAACTGCTTTACTTTAAAACAGCAAACTTTGTTTTTTTTGGATGTAACTCCAGATTTTCAGGTCCCAGCATTTGCAGGAAGAAAGATGATAAATATTGCAAATATGTACTTGCTTTGTCAAATAACATTTGACAGCCAGCACCTGCACTGTTTTGGAGACACAGGAAATGTCAGAAAAGTTATACTTTGATGACCTAAAAGGAAACATACATAGCAGTTTAACCATCCCTTCTCTAATACATTTGCAGAAGCAGACACAGATCTTTATTGCCACTTTCTTTGTCAGCTGTCCTAAGTCTGTACTTTGTTACAGAGTGATGGGAAATGATTGGATTTTGCTTAGGGGAGGTATAATTCTGTCATTATAGCCTGGGCTGTAGTCAAGTGTAGTCTCCTAGAGTAGGAGAGGCCAGGATGTTGAAGAGTGGCAAGCAGAAGCTTTCACTCAGTCATCATGGAGTCACCTGGAGTACTTGGGTTTGGACATACTGGCACAGTCATTTCATGCTCACCGCTACTAGAAAATATGATAGCAGAGAAGAGTTTTTGTTGAATGTACCCATAGGGTTAAGGGCCTTTCCCTGTATGAAGTTTCAGTGACTTGCACAGGGAACAGGCAAATCTGGTAAGGAACACGGCTGGGTCTATCCCAAAATTCAGGCAAATAGGAATGTATGTGATGTGATGGAGCTCAGTCCCCAGATGAAATCAGTGGCATTAAGAACTAGAGAGGACTTGGCCTGCTCTGCTGTATGGTTGTTTACCCATTTGTGTTGTACGAGTCAAGAGACTATCAACATTTAAAAAACTCAGATGATGCTGGTCTTAATATGGCAGGTTTTGTCTAATCCCACAGGGTGAGGTCAAGTTTTGGTGTAGGAGGCATGCCAGTGGGTGGGAGAGAAGTGTCAGAGTCAGGTTCACAGCATGTAGCATGCTATTGATTCTGGCTCTGATGTGGTGAATTGCACACACAAGGAGGCTGGATGGACCCCCCCAGGATAATCGGATGGACCCCCAGAATCTCAGGTCAGAGGCCTCTGCCCTCACCCCACCAGAGCAACCTATGACAGTGAGGGTGAAAAGGTGACTTAAAAGTCCCCATCACCAGTCCCTCTGCGCTAGAAGGTCTGCACTGCACTTCACTTCTTAGAGCGTTTCACCCTGACGTGTCAGAGACAAAAGGTGAGGGCCAGAGACAAAAGTGTGGCCTATTCAGTGTGTATAAAAAGCCATACAACAGCTTGGCCCAGGGTGAGGGATTGTTCTCTCTGGTCTCAGTGTGCTTACACACATGCAGGGAGGCTGCTCCGAGGTGCTGTAAATCCATCATGTTGGAGCTGACTCAGCTAACTGAGTCTGCTGGAGCATGGAATTTACCATGCTCCAGCAGCCTTCAGCATCATGTGTATCAGGATCCCCACACTGAAAAAATGGCAGCAGGGCACTTTGAACTAAAGCTTTTTTTATTGAGCTATAGTTCAGAGCACCCCACCGCCATTTTTTCAGCGCGGGGACACTGATACACATGCATGTGGGCACTTTTCATTATTAGCCTGGCTCACTAATTCAAGCGCCCCACCTCCCGGAGCACATCTATAAATGCCCAGTGATTACAGAAAAGCCCACAATGATCTCACAGCTCAGGCAGTCGTGGTCTGTGTCTGTGGTGCTTGCAGGACCCTGGATCTACATATGGTGACTGCTGGCAGGCAGCTAACCTGGTGAGAATGGCTTTCCTTTGTTGCATCGAGGGGTGGATCCAGATGGGGTGTGGTAGCAGGCTCATCGCCCCCTTTTAGACCAATGTGGAACCAACAGCTAGGACTTTTTTTTTAAGTCCCTGAAGCAGATAAGAATCCCTTTCTCCTCCAAGCTCAGTGGCACCTCTCGTTCCTCCATTTCATCTGTCTGCTGCTGCTTCTGCCCCCTCAGCTGACCCAAGGGCAGAAGCAGCAGCAGACAGCAGCTCTGGAGGTCACCTCCCCAGCTGACCCAGGGGCAGGTGGGGGGGTGACCTCCAGAGCTGCTTCTGCTCTGCTCTAGCCAGGCTGTGCAGAGGGCCAGGTTCAGGCAGGGACAGTAGTGGCAGCAGGTAGGTTCCCCATCCCTACCCATTCCCCCTGGGTGTTCCCCACCAGCCTGAGAACAGGCAAAGGGAGAGGGAAGTGTGCACCTTTGCTGCTGTTCCTAGCCAAACCTGGCTCCCTGCAGTCCTGGCTGGAACAAGGCAGGAGTAGACAGCAGTATCCCCTTCCTGAGCCAAGAGGTATAAATAAAGAAGGCAAGGGGGAAGATGGGTGGGAAAGGGAGATGCTGTTGAGCATGAAGGGACAGGTAAGGAGGTGCTGAGAGCAAGGGAAGTTTCTTACCTGATTCAGGAATGTAAAAAAAAATTCCCTGCCTGTTGCTCCTGCCAGGTGGTCTGCCCACCTTGGTAAGGGTGAAGGTGAGAGAGGCTGGAAGTGGGAGTGCAGCCATCCCTGCAGCAGTGATCACTGCTCCCACACCTGCCTTTTTAAAATTGTGGATCCACCTATGATTGTCTCTGGGATGGCCCATCAAACTATTTTGAACCTGTGATCTCTGGTCCCCAAGGACTAGAAGAGGGCCAAGGTTGTGCCCATCTTCAAGAAGAGGAAGAAGGAGGACCAGGGTAACTATAGGCCACTTAGCCTAACTTCTATCCCAGGGAAAATCCTGGAAAAATTCATTAAGGAGTCTATGTGTGATAGGCTTGTAGAAGGTAGGATTCTGAATGACAGCCAGCATGGCTTCATCATGGGCAGGTCTTGTCTTACCAACCTCATCTCCTTTTATGATCAGGTAACTCACCACCTGGATACGAGAGAAGAGATTGACATTGAATACCTTAACTTCCAAAAAGCCTTTGATCTAGTATCCCATGATGTTCTTGCAAGAAAATTTGGAGGATTGTGGGATTAACTGTGAGACAGTTAGGTGGGTACAAAGCTGGCTGCGGGGTAGGACCCAGAGAGTCCTAATGAACCGATCTGTGTCATCCTGGCAAGAAGTGGCCAGTGATGTCCTGCAGGGGCCAGTACTTGGTCCAGTACTTTTCAACATCCTTATCAATGATTTGGATGTGGAGGTAAAGAGCTCACTGACTAACTTCGCGGATGACACCAAGTTATGGGGAAGTGTGGTCACACTTGAAGATAGGCTACAGATACAGGTGGATCTAGATAGGCTAGCAGGTTGGGCAAGTCGGAACCAGATGAAGTTCAACATCAAGAAACGTAAACTATTCCATCTGGGAACGAGCAACCCCCAACACACCTACAGGCTTGGTGGCACCAAACTGACCAGCACCGCGAATGAAAGGGACCTTGGGGTAACAATAGACTACAGTATGAATATGAGCCGGCAGTGTGACACTGTAGCCAGCAGGGCAAATAATACTCTGGCATGCATCAATTGATGCATCTCCAGCAGAACCAAGGAGGTGATTCTTCCGCTCTACTCAGCACTGGTGAGACCGCAGCTGGAGTACTGCATCCAGTTCTGGGCACCACACTAACAAGGACATGGAGAGAGTCCAAACAAGAGCCACCCATATGATCAGTGTCTTAAATGGCAAGCCATACGAGGAAAAGCTGAGGGATCTAGTACTATTCAGCCTGAGGAAAAGAAGGCTGAGAGGGGATCTGGTAGCAGCTTGCCACTACCCTAGGGGAGTGCATCAAGGGCTCAGTGAACAACTGTTCACCAAGGCACCCTTGGGGAAAACCAGGAGTGATGGCTACAAACTCGTGGAAGATTGATTAGGAAAAACTTCACAGTTAGAGTATGGTGCAATCGCCAACCCTGGAAATCTTTAAGGGGAGACTGAACAGTCACCTGTCTGGGGTCACCTGACCTCCAGTTATCTTTCCTGCCTGGTGCAGGGGGCCTGGACCCAAAGATCTCCAAGGACCCTTCTAGCCCCTTACAATCTATGAATCGTTCCTGTGAAATGGTAATGAAAGAAGTGTGGTGACTGCATGGAAGCAAGCATACAGAGATGTGATCTAAGAGCTAAAGCACAGCACAGCTCTGACAGCAGAGAGAGCTCCAAGTGACAGGCACAGGAAGGGAACCAAGCCATATCCTTCCTCCTAGCTGTCCCCTCTTCATCCTTTCCTCCTCTCCTCTCTTCTGCAAAACACCATAATCTCTTGATCATTTTGGGTACTGGGCACGTGTTATTCTCTCCACAGGAAACACTGATTTCTACCTGCTGCACCCTGACACTGATATCAGTTGTGCAGAATACATCCTTCCCCCATTTTACTGTCTTCAGGGTCTTCCCCCACCCACACAACTGCAACAGCAATGCCCTCCTTTCCCTCCTTTGCCATCTATCCCAGGAAGGTAACACCAGCTCTACTATTTAACTGTTGAATTCATGGACTTGGGGCACCAGGCCAAAAGTAAGGGTAGGTGTTTCCTTTTATGTCTTTCCTCAACACACTTCTGTGATGTAGTGGACATGTTTGCAGCATGGCAAGGGAAGACAGACGTGGTTAAGGTTAGTGAGAAATAAACAGCTAAGTCTCCTTTTGTCCAAGTGGAAAAGTATGTTCTACGAGGATTTCCTCTGCTGACTCAAATGAAGAGTCCTGTGTCCCCTCTCTGTGAAATGAGTGCTGGCTATTCTGGTGTTATAACTGCCATGTGGCACTTCTATTCGGTGCAGAGAAGGAAAGCCTCAGGCACGTGGTACAGTAACAGCTAGATCTCCTTCACAGGTGTGGGACTCAGTTGCTGTAGGCTGCTGGGTACTCAGTTTGCCTGGTGCCTGTGCACCACTCAGAGAGAAGTGGAGAGGTTTTGTAGCATTTGGCTGCCTGTTCTGATGTGACGTGGTGATGCCTTTCCCAGAGCGATATGGGAAATTGAGGGAAATAGATGGGGAAAACAGATGTGTGTGTCTATCAGGAGCAATAGGACAAGACCAGCACTTTTGCTTCTAGTTGTTCTTTACCTCTCTTTGGTATGTTGCTGTAGTACACAAGCTGTTTCAAGACCAATTTTGGGTTTTTGTATTAGCCAAAAGATAGAGTTCTTTAAACTATAAATCACTTTCAGGGAAATAATGATTGTTCAGGTAAATCGCTGGCAGTCTTGTTACTACTTAGAACCATGAGTATCAAGGCGAGAAGCACTCACCTCTTTTGGGGTGTAAAGGGAATAGGACAGCACATTAGTTCCTGTATGAACAGTATTGCAGATCCAAGGGAGACTGCTCCAGAGTAAGTAGGTGTAGCTGCACTGAATGTAGCATCACAATGACTCCATACAGCTCTGGAAGTCTGCCAGGTCTTCTAATCATGAGGGGTATCTGTTGATCCCAGTCACTGTTGTGGAAGTGACCTCAATGAGAAAGTGGTCTATGCTTCTGACTTCAGCCTGGTGAAGCCACACTGACATGGATCTGAAGCGTCCTGCTGAGCCCTACTGATTAGCAACTAAGGGATGCCATCAGCTCCTTTCAGCTTCCTTTTAATGTAGTTCCAAATGATGCAGGCCTCTGCTTTTGAGATAGGCACCTGCCCGTGAGACAGTGAGCAGAGGTTTACCATAGACATTTTTCTTCATCCTGGTAGCTGAAGTGGCCCTGTGTCCATGGATTAACCTCTCTTCTCATCACCCCACAATAGAACTGTTAAGTGAAATGGGACCAGGAGTTCTGTATGTGCAGAGGCTAGGGTTTGTCACTTTCCCATTTGCTTCTGCTCACACATATACACTAAACCTAGAAAAGGGGCCTTGAAGTCACTGCAGGTGTGTCCCCAGCAGCTGCGTTCAAGTACACCAGGGACAGAGATTTAGAGAGCAGCTGCAGGGGATGCTCCCAGAGGAGGTTCACTGTTCCATTTTTGAGCTTGGTGAATGTGAGCAGGAGAAGGTGGGTGAGGTGCACTTAGGGCCACCCCATCCAGCACTTGCTAATGGCACAGTGTAGACATGCCCAGAGCAAGGGCCTGGCAGAGAACACATGGTCCTGCTGCCTGGACAGGACCCTGCACCATGCAAAGGTGGGATAGGGTGGCAACTTATGTGAAGAAAAATGAAAAGGTAAATGCTGAGTAAGAGCTGACATGAGTTAAAAGCCCAGGAAAGATGGGCTTCCTCTTTGTGACTAGAAATGGGCTTGGAGAAGGAAGATCAGACTTTGCTCTCTTATTTGGTCCTGCCTTTAAATGAGAATGGGGAGCATTTTGGTAACTGGATTGAAAGTTGCTCCAGTTCCACTCTCCTGTTAACTCCCTGTTTCTGCTGTTCAGGAGAGGAGTACCCAGATGGCTCTTTTTTCCTGCATTAGAGCAGCTTTTAGGCTGTGCATTGTTCCAGGCAATAGCCATAGACCACGTTATCACCCTAGCAAATTAGCCTGGGCTGCTCAGCTTCTACTTGCACAGTGATTCAGAACAAACGTGGTGTCTGGTATAAAGACTGTTCTACACGGGGACCTTTCGTTTGTGGACAGGCTGCATTGGGCTGAGCAGCTGTTCCCTTTCCCATCTTCCCACTGGCAACCCAGGCACAGACCTGGCCCATACCCTGGGGGCTAATGGTGTGACTGGACCCAGTGTATCAAGCCCTAAAGTCAATGGTTAAGACCCTTTCTGATTTAGAGCCTACTATTCAGGGGGCACTGCCTGCTATATTTGGGACACAGTGAAGTGGGCCTTTCTCTACACAAGAAAGCAGCTACTACAGGAGCAGGCAGTTATTTTGGCTGGAGGCCCACTTACCGAGTTTTGGCAAGCTGTTGAGGGCTGCAAGGGTAGCCCCACCCCTTGACAGGTGCCCTAGTCACCATCTTGGCACCAGAAGTCCCACCCCCTAACCTTTGCCACCAGAAGTCCCTCCCTTTGTGCCCCGGAAGTACTCCTTTAAGCAAGGGGGTTTGTCATCTCAGAACCAGAAAAATACCAAATTATAGTCTAAAAATCAAACATCTACAACATTCATTAATTTGATTTCAAAAAATATATTTGTCCTGATTTACACGTGTTTATTTAGTGTACATACAGATGATTGTATAATAACTTAAAAAGAAGTCTTACTCTTGTATTTCTCCTGCTCAGGGTGGGTGGGAGCAGCAGGAA
>NW_005842886.1:204163-207344 GCF_000455745.1 Alligator sinensis
GGGCCCCCCCTTGAAATAGCCAGAAACACCAGCCACAAGCTGATAGATAGTAGATTTAGGTTGGACATCAGGAAGAACTTCTTCATGGTTAGGGTTGCCAGAATCTGGAACAGGCTTCCAAAGGAGGCGGTGCTCTCCCCTACCTTGGGGGGTCTTCAAGAAGAGACTGGACAAGCACCTGCCTGGGGTCACATGACCCCAGCACTTTTTCCTGCCATGGGCAGGGGGTTGGACTTGATGATCCATTGAGGTCCCTTCTGAACCAAACATCTATAAATCTGTGTATATTGTGGTGGGGTGGGGAGCATGGGGGGTGGGTATAGGTTTGTTGGAACATGTGAGTGTGCATGTGGATATGTGGGGTATGAGCAGGTATGGGGCTTGTCGGGGGATGTGAATGTGTGGGCAGAGGGTGGCTGGGGAGGGTTGTGGCATGTGTGGAGGGGGAGGGTTTGCCTACAGCCCCTGTCAGTGCTCCTCCAAGCCTGGGATCCATGCTCCTCTGCTCCTGGCCCTGGTGTGAGCTCCATGCTCCTGCTTGCCACCACTTCTCCCTGCTCCATCTGCCACCACCGCCCTTCTCCTGCCACTTCCCTGTCCAGCCTCCCAACCCTCTTCTCTGGCACCATGTCCCAGCTGCACAGCCAAGACTGCAGGATGCAGCAGGAGCCGGCCTGGTCCAGCCAGCACCACACAGAGCCAGCCAAGAATCACAGGGACTGGGCCGGCTCCTGCTGAGTCCTGTGCCCTGGCGCTGGAGCCAGGAAACAGGTGGTGCCAGAGTGCAGGCAGGGGGCAGAGAGAAATGGTGGCGGCAGCAGCAGGCAGGAAAGAAGGTAAATGGTGGCAGCAGGTGGTATGGGGGAAGTGGCAGCAAGTGGGCACTCAGGAGCCCTGGGGCCACTGCCAGCGGGGCCAAGAGCGGGGCAGCAGGGATCCAAACTGGCATGGGGCCCAACCTGTCAGGACTTTATGGAGCTGGGTTGGCTCCCTGCTCTCCCTACTGGCGCAGACCAGCCCGGCTCCACAGAGCCCCTGCTGGCCCAGGCCCCACACTCCTACCATCCCGCCAGCATTGACCCTGGGACACCAGCATGAACCCTGCACTCCCACCCAGCTGTTGCCATGCTTCCATGCACCCGCTCATAGCCACTTGCCCCCCTGCTGCTGCTGCCACTGTTCCTCTCTGCTCCCCGCCCCCCACTCCAGCACCACATGGTTCCTGGCTACAGCGCTGGGACCACAGGAGCTGAGCCAGCCCAACCTGTCCTGGCCCTGAGGACTGGGGCGATCACCTGCAGTCCTCCCCTGCCTTCCCCTACTCCTTATCTGAGTTTCCTTCTCCAGAGCAGGGAGGCAGGAACAGCCCTGGGATCCCAGGCCAGAAGCCTCTGCTAGGCAGAGGCTTCCAGCTGGGAGTGGGGGTGGGGGTTTGGGGCCGGCACAGCAGCTGGGTCCTGCCGCCAGCTTCCCCTGGGTCCTACTGCCCCTGGTGCCTTGTCATCTTTGGCAGGCAGCCAGGGGCAGATAAATATTAATTTTCTAAATTTTTTAGGGTCCCCACAGGATGGATAGAATGGCCTGGCAGGCCAGATTCGGCCCACAGGCCGTATTTTGCTCACTCCTGAGCTACTAGGATTAAACACTTTTAAGTCATCAGGGTCATGTAACTTTTGCCCAGGAGTTTAAAATGAGGCAATCTTTGATCCACTGATGTTTAATTTTAACAAACCTTGGCATGCTTGGGTGACTTGATCACAGCTTACAAGCGCCTACTATGAAGGTTCTGTCTGTAGAAGGCTCTAATGTAGCAAACAAAGAAAAAAGAATCCAGTGACTCAGAGGTCATCCTGCATAAATACAGACCATATAGAAGATGCACATTTCAAACAGTGAGAATGGTTAACCATTGAGACAACTTCCCCATGGACATGGTGCATTCTCCCTCCCCAAACTAAACATCTCTTTCTAAAGGATCCTCTAGCAAAACCACAAGCTATTGAATTGGGTGCTGGAATCCCTAGCTAAAACCATCTGGTCTGTGCTATGCAGGTCAGACTAGGTGGTCCAAATGGCCTTTTCTGGCCCTGTGGCCAACAAGTCTATCCAGACAGCACCTATTCTGGCCAGAGGGACAGGTATTAAATGTTTTACCTGGCAAGGTAACTTACAGTGAAAAATCTTTTCCAGAAAGAGTAGTTCCCATACTGCCCCAGAGTGACTGCTGGAGTAGCTTCCCCCACCTATCACAATCAAGACCTCACTCCCCCTCCTTTCTCTCTGAGTCTCTCTTGAAGCCAGCCCTAGTTAGAGATTCTTAATAAGAGTGAAACCCATGGCTCCTTCCAAAATGATATCGGGCCCTGAAATATGTAATTCCTGCTTGTCTCTGTTGCCCCACCCAGAAGTGAAACATGGCTCAGCTTCTTCTGAGGGCTTGACCTCTTAGGGAAGTAATGCAACCAGCAGTAACTGCAGTGAAATGAGCCAGTTTTTATCAGTCACAGCAGGCAGAGTCCTTAAGTTACTATGGCCAAACCAAATTTAAGACAGCCCATAAAAGTAGGAGTCACTGCTCAACCTGCCTGATTTTCCTAGGATGTATTTTGTGTTTCTGTCCCACTCTGTGTTTAAGTCTTGGTGCTTCCCTGTGATGCACCAAGGAAAATGTAATCTAATAATCTTTTCACACCTTTCCTGTTGCCCTGCACTGTTTGTAAGTTAATGTCTAGTCACTAGGCTTCCATCATCTTTACCAGCATGCTCTTCCTTCTGTGGTTAGCTCCATCCAGGTCTTGATGGGCCATTCTATACCAACCCAAATACTCCTCTGCTGTTTTGCCATCACACGCTTCCTTGAGTTCAGTGTAGAGATTGAGTCATTCATTCAACTTTTATTCAGTAATAATGAATGGGAATGTAGGGAAGCTAAGGCAGGCATATAGCTCACAACCATATTTTAAATATTCTAACATTCTTGACTTCTTCACCTTGTTCCACTAACTGAGGAAATATCAGGTTTCATTGAATCAATCCTAAAACCGCTCGTCACCTACCGAGCAAGTTTTGTACAAGACACTACAGACTTTCTACGGAAACTTAAAAATATAGACCACCTTCCCAGCAACACACTCCTAGCCACCATGGACGTTACCAGCCTATATACCAACATCCCACACCA
>NW_005842886.1:207956-219080 GCF_000455745.1 Alligator sinensis
AGACCCTATTCTTAAAAAGATCTTCCCAGAGCCACCCATCCTAGCCTTTAAACAAGCACCGAACCTCGCCAACCTCATCACCAGAAGCAAACTTCCCCAAACCCAGAACGCACCAAAAGGATCCAGACCGTGCCAGGACAAGAAATGCAAAACCTGCCCACACATCCCCACCACCCCCACAATTACTACACCCCACAACAGAGCCATCAGCATCCCAGGATCTTACAGCTGCACCTCCAGGAATGTAGTATACCTCATCCAATGCACCAAATGCCCTGATGGAAAATATGTAGGAGAGACCAGACAACAACTGTGCACCAGAATGAACGCACACCGGAAATCCATCAAAGACAGAAATACCCAATTACCGGTTGGGGCACATTTCTCACAGGAGGGCCACTCTCTCTCCAGTCTCTCAGTCCTGATCCTCAAGGGAAACTTACACAACACTTCCCAGATACGAGCCTATGAACTCCATTTCATCAACTTCCTGGATACTAGAGATCATGGACTAAACATAGACATTGGATTTTTGATACATTATAATCTGCCTGGCAACTGACTCCCCAGCCCAGCCCCTGGCTTCTTTACTTTTCATTCCATCCAGGAAGAGCACACACCAACTGCTGAAGCTTCCTTAGCCTGACGAAGGGTTTTTGAACCCGAAAGCTTGCTTAATAACTATTCTCCAACCATTTCAGTTGGTCTAATAAAAGATATCAAATTCACCCAAGGAACCTTGTCACCTTGCTCCAAGCATTCTCCTTCTCCTGAGAGGAGATGGCCCTATTTAGATGTCTGCAAAGCACTCAGCTTCCATGAAGCCAGGTCAGTCATTAAGAAAACTGGCTTCTTCACCTGTCTCTTGTGCTGAAAGATAGCAAGGCCTCCATGCAATCAGGATGGCCATCTCCCTGTAGGTCAAGCCTGCTATCCAAAGAGTTTGAAAAATGTCCTCCTTTCAAAGATCCATGACATACTCCTGGGCATCCTGGGAGGATCCTCACAATTTCTTTACACCTTCACCAAACACAAAAAGGGGGGACTTAATAAAAAGCTGCATTCGGTCGCCAGCATCTTCAGCCTGTTGTTCTCCCTTCACTGCCTTGTTCCCTTCTTACTCCTCTGCTCCTGTGTATAAGTGGATGGCTCACTAACTCCTCAACATCCATTTCCCATCTGGAAGATTATACGTGCATACAAATAGACAGTCTCAACTGCCTGACACATACAACTTCTCATAAGAGAGACTCCTCTGTTCTGGACGTTTACTACCCACACTGTAGGTCGGTGGCAGGTTGGTGGCACTTCAGTGGAGGGTGAGGGGACACACAGCAACAGTAGCAGCTGGGCTGGAAGTGGTGGCCTGTTTTTGGAGCTAGTTCTGTTAATTTGGCCCAGCACTCCTAAAGGGTTGGTGACCCCGCTCCTAGAGGCATGGACTGGTTTCTAAAGTAGTGGTCTCCATTTGCAAGAGCTTATGAAACCTTAACCTGTTTCAGTTTATGTGTGTTTGATCCTCCTCCTTTTCAGTTATTTTTGTTTTACTTCAGATGAACAAAAACCTCAGCCAAAATCATCAGGTTTCACCTCACTTCATGTTGGCACTGTGAGAATTTGTTAAGTGTTGTGTCTGAATGGGCCCAACCAGCTTAATTAAGCCTGGTCTTAATTTGGCATGAAATCCAGAGCCAAAATAGCAAGGGGTGTTTTCAGCCTTCATAATTTCAGTGTGAAGGTCCTTACGATGTTGCCTTACCTGCTAGGATTTAGCCAAAGGCTTGAGGAATGGTTGGTTTTGGAGGTAATTTGTGCACGACTTGTGAGGTAACCCAGACTTTGTCTCTTGCCTTCATGTTTCTCCTTTGGTCTAGTTCATGTTTTTTCCTCAGCCTTCTGGCCTGCTGGTAATGTGGGAAAACCCTTTGCTTACTTCCTCTTCCAGCCCTGTTCACATTCAGGAGCCAGTGCTGACTGTACAACAGGCATCAGCCTGAAATGTATTAGTCTGCTGTGTCTTACGCTACTGATCAGCTCAGCAGCCAAGTGAAAACTGCCCAAATTAGTAAATGTCACTGTGCAGCCAGCGATGCCACAGCCTTCTACTGAGTAGGGCTTTAGACACAGGCCAGGCCATTGGCCACAGGGGCTGCTTGTAAAATTAAGTGATTAAGACAGGTAGATCAGACCCAAACTCCCATTTCCAGTGAAACTCCTGGCGATGCTGCTTTATATTTGGGAAAGGAAAAGCCACTTTCCAGGCCAACCAACACTGGGTATGTCTGTTCTGCCCTAAACATGTATGAAATGGGCCTTCCTGACAGTCACTGGCAATGCATAGGGGGTGCCTGCGGGTGCACATGCACCCACTGAGATCAGCCATGCACCCCATGGAAGCACCAGCCACAAAAACAGAAGTGCCGCTGGGGAACCCCCTCCCCACACCGGTTGTCAATTGGCTGCTGGGGGACTCCCCTCCCCCATTGGCGATATGGTACCCCCTGACTCAAGAGGCACCAGTTGCCCATGCTGGCAGTGCATAGCCCCCAGTAGCAAGTGCAGTAGCTGGAAGATGTCTCTAGTCCTCTTAATCCCACTTGCCCTGTGGAGCTGGCAACCATAAGAGAATGAGCTAGGAAGCCTTTCACCCTCTGCAAATCTGCAGTACCCCTCAGAGCTTCAATTATGTGAGGGTTTTTGCTTAGGAGCTGGACTCAGGAAGGCTCAGTGAATGTGGTAACCCCAGTGGAACTTTTCCAGGCACTTTTCCAAGCTTTTAGCAACAGTTGTGCAGTATCTTCAGGAATCAGTGCAGGAAACTTCTGTTATGCTAAGCTTTAGAGCTCAGACCTCAAGTACATGCAGTTGGTATGGGGAGCATCAAACTAATGCGAAGGGCACTCTCTAATGTGGGGGGGGCTTGCATTACCTGAGTTGCTGCTGTTGGCTTGGTGGGAGAATATAGGGCAGTCTGAGACACTACACTGAACCAGTACTTGGCTAGTGTTCTGGGCCTTTTGGGTTTTCAGTTGTGTATTTAGGATCTGTCCCTGCAGAAAGGCCCATCCCTGCACACAGTGCCAGTGGTAAGAGGGAAGTAAGCACAAAGGAGATCTGCAAACATATGTGCCAGCCTCCTCTAGTCTGCTCAGCCACCTCCAAGACCTGGCCCCAGATTGGTCCCTCCAGAAGGCAGGGCCATAGGGCACCTATTCTAAGGAAAGTTCTTTTTGGCCCTTGCTGTAAGTCAACTCTGTATGGCCTTCTTGCAAACAGAGTAGAACCCATGCCAACAAGTTGAGTCTGTGGATCTTACCTTCCCAGGGTCAAAAGTGCCTGAACCCAAGGGTTCTCTGGCATATGCTACATTTAACACCTGGTTAAGATGTTAATCACACCAGAAATAGTAAACTGATAAGTTAAAACCAATTTATGGCATGATAATATAGCAAATGAGCCACAAAGACACTCCACATAATGTGTAATGTCTTTGTGGCTCGCTTGTAATATGCCTTACATTGAATATTTGGCATGTTGAGACTAACCCATGATAGATCTTCATGTGCAGCTGAACCTAGACTCAGCAATGGGAAGTCACAGGGTCTAGGTAGGACACAGCTGTCCCATCCGCAATCAGTGGGATGAGCTGGGGGTAGCACAGCCTTTGTCTGATCCCCAGAGGCAGAAGTACATCAAGCCAGACATCAGGGAGCAACTCCCAAGTTCTCAAGGTGCTCATGGAAGTGACAGCTGGGGTTTAAAGTTCCCCAGTGGGGGATGCTGTTCAGCTCCCTCCTATCTACTGGGAGCCTCTGATCTCCTGGGCCGGGCAGCACAGCCAGAGCTGCTGAGCATGAGGTTTTGACAATCAGCTGATTGTTGACCTGGCTGCATGAGCAGACGCTATTCTTTCAACTTGCTTGTAGAGAGGGGAACCTGGGGTTATGATTCTGGGTTCCCCCTGCACTGGGAAGTAGTAATGGCATGATTGAGATCTGATCCCCAATCCCAACAACTGCACCTCCTGCCATGCATGTGTGGCATAGTAGGAGGCGCAGTTGTTGGAATTGGGGATCAGATCCCATTGTGTCATGAAATGAATGTGTGCCAGGGGCCCAGGTTTGGGGATCAGGCTATCTGGGCACTTCAGGTGAGCCCAGGACAGGCACCTTACTCTTGCTTTGTCCTCTTAGAGGTGTTCTATGCAAATGGAAAAGGCATGTGGTATATTGCAGCCCAAATTTCACTTCCACATCTGTTGTCTTTTCAGATGCGCTGGCTTCCTCCATCAGAGGCTGCTTCTCAGGGCTGGAAGTCCCGTCAGTTCTGCTGAATACTGTGTAAGTCAGGGGCGGGCAATTATTTCGGGCACAGGGCCACTTACCCAGTTTTAGCAAGCTTTCAAGGGCTGCATGGGTATCTCTATACAGATGCCCCGCCCCCTGGTTGCCATCTTGTGACTGGAAGTCCTGTCCCCTAGCCCCTGACCTTTGCCACCAGAAGTCCCTCCCCTGCCCCTGGAAGTACTCTTTCAGCAAGGGGTTTTACCATCTTGGAACCAGAAAAATACCAACTTATATTCTAAAAAGCAAACATCTAAAATATTCATTAATTTGATTTTGAAAAATATTTTTGTCCTGACTTACACGTGTTTGTGTAGTGTACATAGAGGTGATTGCACAATAGCTTAAAATGAAGTCTTACTCTTGTATATTGTGGGGGGTGGGTATAGGTTTGTGAGGGGCTGTGGGTGTGGGATCAGGGAGCATGTGATTGTGTGTGGGGTGTGGGGAAGGGTGTGGGTGTGTCTGGGGAGGGTGGATAGGTGTGGGGGGGTGTGGGTATGTGTATGGTGGGGTATGCATGTAAGACTCACCCTACAAACACACGCACACACACACACACACACACAGGGTACTGGCGAGGCCCCATTCTCCCTGGTCCAGCAAGTCAGGAGCCACGTGGTGTGGGAGCAGTGAAGGGGCAGGAAGGCAGGGAAATGGCAGGCAGCCAGGAGCAGATAAATATTTTCTACATTTTTTAGGGGCCCTGTGGGCTGGATAGAATGGCCTGGCGAGTTGGATGTGGCCCACAAGCCATATTCTGCCCAACCCTGGTATAAGTGGATGTTTGCCACATCAGATTCACTTCCCAGGAGGAGGTTGAAGTAATCACAGCAGGTAGAGTGGAGGGAAGGGTCTTGATATGGCAGAACTAATGACAGCTCCTTTTGTTGTGGTATGGGGCTCTGAGTCATTCTGTATGGGACAATCAGAGATATCTTGCAGATCTCCAGATTTACAGAGGTGTTTTCTGTGCTGTATCACCAAGACCCCACCAGGCAGATTCTGACATCTTATCATTCTCTTGGAGTCATTTGGGCATTAAGATGATAGTTCACATTGAAGCAGCTTTAGTAGCTTGTCCCATGCAGGGAGCTTTCTTGTATTCTTTTCTTTTGTTCTTCCTGTGACCTAAGCAGTCATAGCTGGCATTAGGGAAGGATGAGTTTCTTCTCCTTTTTCTTTATCATTTTTTCTCTCTCACTTTGTTTGATCTTTCTACTTTTATTCATCTTTTCCCTTCCTCAGATGGTAACAAGGCAGCTGGGTGCATAGGACAGGAGGACACATGGGGGCAGTGGCAAATTCTGGCTGCCACTGTGCCACTGATGTAATTGCACAGCTGTGACAGCAGCTGTTAGCTGTTCATCAGTGCCCAGGGCTGCTGCCCCAGTCATCCCAGCCTAGTTGCAGTACTGCCCTTCCTTCTCCCTTTCTGCTATTTAGTGCTTTTCATGTACCCAGGGACAGGACAGAGGCAAGGTGCTGCCTATGTCACAGGCCTGGATGAGCTGGGGCTGGGAGATGACTAGCAAGGGCTTTCTGAGAGCATAGCATTGTGGCTACATGGTTCAGTGCAGCTGCTGTGGCTGTACTGGGCCCTTCCAGACATTTCTGATTTCAGGGACTGTCACTCAGTTTAGACCACAAGTTCCCTACCAAGCACACATTACTTCTGTCATTAACATTTGCCATGTGGAATCACAAGTCAAGGTCGTAGGGACCTCTCAGCTGAAGAGGGGTCCTTCAGCACTTCTGAGCTTCCTGCCTGACTAGTTACCCTTGCCTTAATGCCCTGTCATGCTGGGTTCTGGTTCATGCTGGGTTCTGGTTTGCTGAGGGTCACCTGGTCTGCTGCTATTGCTGGAGTCCAACAGAGCTGATTTATGAGGGCGTTTTCACCTAAAAGACCTGGGTGCATGAAGAGGAGAGAGAGCCCAAATTCCCCAAGGAGGAGAAAGCTTGGGGTGTCCATTAATTTGGCCTCCCTGGTGCACATGCAGCAAGCCGTCCTTACTCTTGACAACAGCCAGGTCCAAATAGTTAAGAAACGTCTCACTGGAAGATGACTCCCTCCCCACAGCAGGTGGGGTTAGGGTGCTGCAAATCAAATGCACATGTCAGATCACTACAGCTCAGCAGGGATTTACCCTCTCAAATGAAGGTACTCTTTAAATGGAAGTCTAGAAGAGAGGCTGGGAGAGACATGCTCCAAATAAAATGATGCCACTACTTGCAGGGAAATCATAGAGAAGTAAGGCTAGAAGGGACTTCAAGCAGTCATCTAATCCAACCCCCTGCTTGAGGCAGGAAAGATCTTGTGTCCCATATGGGGGTCAGACTTAAATTGTAAAAATTAAAAGAGAGAAGTTAGCACCCCTGCCACTCCCTGGCTAGTACTAAGGCAGGCTGCATCTCACCAGATTTTCCTAGATGGCCCTGCGCTCCCAGGGCATGGCAGCCCATCTCCCTGGTGCTGCTTTTTACAGGGGAAGGGAGCTAGGGATCTTCTCATTGGATTGGTTTCAAGGACATTTGCAGTCCTGGAGAGGGTGGGATCACAGACCTGCTCCACGACACTGACCTTGATCTGGCTGCACCCCTGCACTTCTACTTCTCCCTACCTATGTGTTTTTAATATAAAAGGTAATAAACACAGCAGGGCAAACTAAAACCTGGAAGAGATACTTCTTATAGAGCAACAGATAGTACCAAACCAAGATTACCTAGAAGGCATGTCCAATGTCACCTACAATGAGAGGTTGTGCTGAGGCAGGGGCCAGGCAGACAGTGCCAGACCTGCATCCACCATGCCATTGTCTAGCCACAATCACTTTCTCCAGCTCTAAAACTTCAATCTCCCACAGAGGTGTGGGTAGACAAGCCCCTACACTGTGGGAGCCTTGGTGGGACCTGCAGGAGGGATAGTGAGGCAGTAGCAATAGGAAACTGTGCTTTTCCTCGGCAGCTATCTGCACAGGGTGATGTTGGAGCCACGGAGGACAAGATTTTCAAAAGCAAATAGCAAGTTTCAGTGCCCACATTTTGAGACCTCAGAGCACTGCTATGATCCAGCCTGTAGCTGGCTGGCAATGCTAGAAACCTGAGCCATGACACCAGGAAAACAAGCCAGAGAGCCATTGTGAATGGGACCTCAAATCACTAGTCAGTTTAGAAACTCCTTACTTGAAGTTTTAAATCCAATACAAACAATTAAGCCAGAAGACACCATCGCCCCAGTCGGTGCACCACATGAAAGAGATTTCAGTGCCATCCAGAAACACTGCCTCAGACCTGATGCCACAAAGACACTTAGGCATGGTCACACACACTGTTTCAGAGACGTCCTGGCACACCTCACAGAGACCTCCGTGCCTTCCAGACCCGATAACTCAGAAAAACCTTGACAAGTCATAGAAATCCTAGTGCTTCAAGACACCCTGTCACTAGCTGAGCACATAATCCTGAAGAGATCCTCACAGACCTCCTGGCACTAGCAGTCATGCCATGTTGCAGTGATCACAGTGCTGTCCCCCCAAAATGGCACTAAATAGCCTAGATGGACATAGAGGGTAACACACAGGCATAGTCATAACAAGGAGGTATAGGAATGACAGACACACACCCAAAATCCAACAGCAAAGCCACTTCTTCAGAGTGGGTTCACCCTTCCCCCCCACAACAAATTACTCTAAATTGTCCTTTCCCTCCCCTTTCCGGCATTATCCAGCTGCTCCCACCACAGAGTGCTCCCTTCCCCAGACCCAGACATTGGCAGAGGCACCACCCTCACCTGCTGTTTTGGCCACCCATTTGTCCCTTGTTTGGTCCTTTGTCCCTCTCCCCCTGACCCCAAAGAGAGAAGGACAGCTCCCACCAGCCAAAAATCAAAGCTCAACTCTTGTCTGATTTCCAGAACAACAAGCTGGGGCAGCGATGACAAGGAAGAGGGTTTGCTCACTGTTAGAGGTCAGCCACCAAATCCCACTCATGCCACCACTGTCTCTCCCCAGCACATCTTTTGTTTTACTCTCCCTATGCCCTCACTGCTGTCTCAGGAACCCAGAGTAGAGCAGCAATGGCACTGTGCTGGCCCACGAAGGCTGTTAGAAATATTCATAGTGTCAGAAAAGGACTGTTGCATGAAAGCCTAAACATCTTGGACCTGTCTTTTTTTAAAAAGGACAGAGTGTCCAAGAGCTATTTTCATCCCAGGTTATTAAAATGAGAGAGACACATGAAAAATCATATTCAAGGATTTGGGAACCAGTTTTTGTTCCAAAATAAGGATTGCTCCAACATAGCTAGCTAGAATGCACACAAAGCCATATTTGGGAATGGTATTTTCTTAGCTCCCTTACTTCACTCTTACTGCTGAAACAAAACATGCCCAGCCTCTACCTCACCCTCTGAAGGCCTGGCTGCTCTGCCAAGCTGGCATGCAGGGATTAGCATGCTTTTATTTTAAAAATCATGTGCGCATGCACACACACACTTTTCCTTTGGAAAAAAAGGGCAAAGGTGTTCCAAGGGAGACCACTCCTAATCCAACCCTCTCCTGGACAGCTGGATTTCTCTCTGAAGCTGAGGGCTGAAAGGAGGCCTTTTTCAGACTCTCTGTAATGGGGTGGAAGGGGAAGGGAAGGCACCAACCTTCCCTGAGTGCCACTCCAATCCCTTCCCGCTGCCTAATCTGGTGCTCTGCTTTCTGCTCCCTGCCCTATCTGCCACTGTATTCTCCACTTCCTCCCCAATCGCTATGTGCCACACAAAGAGGCTGCCTGTACTACACATGCCATGGGCCAGTCCTGCTGTGAGACAGGCAGCTGTTACCCCTGCACAGAGGGATCCTAAAATGATCCTAAGATCCTAAGAATACTGTGTAAGTACCCCTGTTACAAGCTAAGATTATAGTGTAGAGGCATGCAGACATCTCCCTATTGATAAAATGAGGGTACTCATATACCCAGAGGGGGTACTAGAATGGCTTCTCCACTTTGGTCTGGTAATTTAGAATTGGTCGCAAGATATGCTTTGGTCTCCCACTAGGTGAAGTAGAAATCTGCCCGAAGCATTTGCTCTCATTGCAGTGCAAAAGAGAACGTGGACTCAGGGAGCCACTGCTGTGGGAAAGGAACTTCCTCCCCCTCTGAGACTTCCTCATGCTGGGGACATGGGAAGAGAATATGCTTCCATATGACTCACATTGGGTCACTCTAGCTCCCCCCAGTCCAAAGTACAAGTTGTGCCATGTGGTCCCTGACTATATCTGGACCAGAGTTGCCAGCTGTCCATAACTCTTCAGGCAGGCCTTAAAAAACAAAAACAAAAAAAAAAACTAAAAACACCTATCTGTAAAATCCACAAAAAATAGAGCTGTCCTTAAAAAAAAAACTAAGCTTGATTGAAGCTCCTGTCGGCAAGAGACTGGATACAAAGCATTAATAAACAAAGTAGAACAGCACCACCTGGTGGCTGAATGGGAGCTCAGCACCCTGCAGGGAGTTCTGTCAGGGCTTTGTAGCCTAGGGAAGCCTCCTTACCCGCCCCCCACCTCAGCCGTATGCTGCTGCTGCTGCTGCTTCCCATTGCTTGCCTGTAACACTGCTCACCTTTCAGGTACTTAGGGCTGCGTGGCCCTAGACAGGACAAGGAAGGGTGGTGAGGCTGGGACAGAGCAGCCAGGCTGGTAGAGGGGAGATGCATTACGTGGGAGGGTAAGTGCTGGGCCAGAGAGCGGAGGCTAGTGGGGATAAGGCTGGGTGATGGGCTGGTGGGGGAGCACAATACAGGGTGTTGTTGGGGGTATCAGAGTGTAGGGGGTGAGTAAGGGGAGGGAGGCAGCACAGTGTAAAACCATTGCAGTGAAGCAGGATTGCCAACCAAAGAAAAAAAATACTGACAGTCTGCAAACTTTTTATTGACAACCACACTTTTTTTTTTTACTGTGTTTGGTGTTAAACCCCTAAGTTTGAATCCAGCTCTTCTTGCTGCCATCCAGATCCTGACTGAAGGTTTACATTTACATAATCCAGAACATGTCAGTAAAAATGTTTGCACAGCGTCAGTAACAAAAATGTCTTTGGTAGGCATCTCTGAGCGAAGCCAGCTTGTATGCTGCATGTGTCACTTTGGTGAGATCTCTGCGAGTGGGACTGGTCGAGAAAGACCTGGCACAGCTCGCTCTGATGTCTTTCATTTGTTCTTTCCCCATGGCTCATGTTCTGGGGCCTTCAGTTTTGGTCTAAGACTGAGCATTTTTGGCTGTGTTTGTTGTTCCCCTGTTGGGAGAGATGCAGAGCTCAGATAGTGCCTAGGCTTAGTGTTTGAACCTTTTGCACTTTAAGGCAGAACAGTGTGAGCTGCAGTGGTTGGCAGGGGTGGGCAAAATGAGGCCCATGGGCCAGATGCGGCCTGCCAGGCTATGCTGTCCGGCCCATGGGGCCCCTAAAAAAATTAGAAAATTAATATATATCTGCCCCTGGCTGCCTGGCATGTGGCCCTCGATGGCTCACCAAAACTCAGTAAGTGGCCCTCCACCCAAAATAATTGCCCACCCCTGGTTAAGTGGCACCAAAAGTGGAGCATGCTTTTCTGGATGTTGCTTAGGTTGAAGAGAAGGTTTCCATTAAGGACATCTCAAAGGCTGTGGACAGACATAACATTTGTAACGTTGCAAACGGTTTTGAAAGTGTTTCAGAAGGCTAGCATACAACTGCACATGCGGGATAAAAGCCTCCAAGCATGACAAAAATATCCCCGGAAGAAGCAGGCATGTTTG